>NC_068439.1:55363451-55370951 GCF_023373465.1 Oncorhynchus keta | reverse complement strand
AAGACACAGCGATGCAGAAAGGTAGCCTACCTTGTAAGATAACTCCTCCGTTCTTTCTTAAGAAGGGACTCCCTGGCCATAGTGGAGGACTGAAGAGAGAGAGAGGAGAGAGGGAGAGGGAGAGAAGGGAGAGAGAGAGTGACAAAGAACGAGTGAGAGAGAGAGATTATAAAATCTATGTACACAAACAACAAGTGTGCAGTTAAAATTGGCAAAAAAACACACATTTCTTTCCACAGGGCCGTGGGGTGAGACAGGGACGCAGCTTAAGCCCCACCCTCTTCAATGTATATATATCTATATATATAAATAAACAACTTGACGAGGGCACTAGAACAGTCTGCAGCACCCGGCCTCACCCTACTAGAATCTGAAGTCAAATGTCTACTGATGATCTGGTGCTTCTGTCCCCAACCAAGGAGGGCCTACAGCAGCACCTAGATTTTCTGCACAGATTCTGTCAGACCTGGGCCCTGACAGTAAATCTGAGTAAGACAAAAATAATGGTGTTCCAAAATAGGTCCAGGTGCCAGGACCACAAATACAAATTCCATCTAGACACTGGTTCCCCTAGAGCACACAAAAAGCTATACATACCTTGGCCTAAAATTCAGCACCACAGATAACTTCAGCAAAGGTGTGAATGAGCTGAGAGACAAGGCAAGAAGGGCCTTCTATACCATCAAAAGGAACATCAAATTTGACATATCAGTTAAAGATACTTGAATCAGTTATAGAGCCCATTGCCCTTTATGGTTGTGAGGTCTGGGGTCTGCTCACCAACCAAGAATTCACAAAATGGGACAAACACCAAATTGAGACTCAGCATGCAGAATTCTGCAAAAAATATCCTCTGGGTATAACATAAAACACCAAATAATGCATGCAGAATAGAATTAGACTAATTATCAAAATTCAGAAAAGATCCGTTAAATTCTACAACCAAGCGATTCCCAAACCTTCCATAACAAAGTCATCGCCTACAGAGAGATGCCTGGAGAAGAGTCCCCTAAGCAAGCTGGTCCTGGGGATCATTTCATAAACACAAACAGACCCCACAGAGCCCCAGGACAGAAACACAATTAGACCCAACCAAATCATGAGAAAACAAAAAGATAATTACTTGACATATTGGGAAAAAAAAACATCAAAAAACAGAGCAAACTAGAACGCTATTTGGCCCTAAACAGAGAGTACACAGTGGCTGAATACCTGACCACTGTGGCTGACCCAAACTTAAGGAAAGCTTTGACTATGTACAGACTCAGTGAGCATAGCCTTGCTATTGAGAAAGGCCGCCGTAGGCAGAAATGGCTCTCAAGAGAAGACAGGCTATATGCACACTGCCCACAAAATGAGGTGGGAACTGAGCTGCACTTCCTATCCTCCTGCCAAGTGCATGACCATATTAGAGACACATATTTCCCTCAGATTACACAGATACACAAAGAATTCGAAAACATGCCCAATTTTGATAAACACTCATATCGATTGGGTGAAATACCACAATGTCCCATCACAGCAGCAAGATTTGTGACCTGTTGCAACAAGAAAAGGGCAACCTGTGAAGAACAAACACCATTGTAAATACAACCTATATTTATGTTTATTTATTTTCCATTTTGTACTTTAACTACTTGCACATAATATGACATTTGTCATGTCCTTATTCTTTTGGAACTGTTGTGAGTGTAATGTTGACTGCACATTTTTATTCTTCATTTCACTTTTTTGTTTATTATCTAGTTCACTTGCTTTGGTAATGTCAACATATGTTTCCCATGCCAATAAAGTCATTACATTGAAATGGAATTGAGAGAGAGAGACAGAAAGAGTGAGTGAGTGAGTGAGTGAGTGAGTGAGTGAGTGAGTGAGTGAGTGAGTGAGTGAGTGAGTGAGTCAGACAGACAGACAGACAGACAGACAGACAGACAGACAGACAGACAGACAGACAGAGTGAGAGAGAAAGATGGTCAATCATTTGATCATGTAAGTTTCTGCTCCAGGCCGCGCCAGACTGACAGAAAAGGTGCGTCCCATGTGGCGCCCTATAACCAGGGCCCTGGTCAAAAGTAGTGCCCTAGAGAGGGGATAGGGCTCCATTTTAGATGCAGACAAACTGAAAGGAAAGCAGGAATTTGAGCTCATAAGCCTGTGATCCTGATGACAGTGATTCTATCCCAGCATTGCCATTATTCTATCCCCTGTGATTACCACAGAGAATTACTGCTCCACTGATGTGGTCCACAGGGGTGATTCCTCATGACTTCCCCCCAACACACACACACGGTCGCACAAAGCACACTCACGACAAACAGCCGCACATAACACTTACAAAGACGCACACAGGCGCGGATACACGTTCGCACACACACGCTCGCACACTCTCCTGCCGATCATTACTCTGCCAATGGAGTATTTAGTAGCTAATGGTCATGTTCATCTTCACACACACACACACACACACACACACACACACACACACACACACACACACACACACACACACACACACACACACACACACACACACACACACACACACACACACACACACACACACACACACACACACACACACACACACACACAGAAGGTGAGGTAAGTCTCTCAAGTCTGTAGCGGAGCTGTAAGGTTTGCAGACAGTGTTCAGTGGTCTTCGGATCCAGATTAGTGAGCATAGTCCGGTGAGCTCTCACAGACTTGACTTTGTGAATCACGGAAGGTTTCAGCTGGGACTGTCCAAGACTCACTGGTGCTGTGGGCAGCTACTTTACAGGCTTAGTACAGACTGACTGAACAAACCCTTTTAGGACCATTAGGAGACACAGTGAGACTGAACAAACTCCTCCAGGACGACAGAGAGACAAAGTAGATTAGAGACGGAACAAACTCAACTCCTTCAGGAGCAAAGAGACACTATTTTCTATTAGCCCCAGAGAGACACTATACTCCACTTTACTGAGCTGTTCTCATTACACCACTCACTGAGAGAGTAAAGTCACGGTGTAATATTAGCTATTCTATTGTTCCTGAGCCCATCTGAAAGACAGGAAGAAAGAGCGGATTTGGAGGTCTAGAACCTCTCCTCCTGTTCTCTCTCTCTCTCTTCTCTGATGTTTTAACCAGAGATGGACAAAAGCAGGTAACAAAAACAACACAAACAGAAAAATACAGCCCTGAGCCACCTGCTGTTGCCATGGAGAGTTAAGCGTTGCCACGGCGATAACATATTTTTTTGCGCTAACTGCCTGTCTCTTTTGTTCTTTCTCGCCAATTCTCTCTCTCTCTCTGTCTCCCCCTCTATTTCTTCTCTCTCTCTGTCTCCCCCTCTATTTCCTCTATATCTGTCTCCCCCTCTATTTCCTCTCTCTCTCTCTCTCTCTGTTTCCCCCTCTATTTCCTCTCTCTCTCTGTCTCCCCCTCTATTTCTTCTCTCTGTCTCCCCATCTATTTCCTCTGTCTCCCCCTCTATTTCCTCTCTCTCTATCTGTCTCCCCCTCTATTTCCTCTCTCTCTCTGTCTCCCCATCTATTTCCTCTCTCCCTCTGTCTCCCACCCTATTTCCTCTCTCTCTATCTGTCTCCACCTCTATGTCCCCCCCTCTGTATCTCTCCCTCTCTTGCTCTCTCTCTCTCTGTCTGTCTCCACCTCTATTTCCTCTCTCTATCTGTCTCCCCCTCGATTTCCTCTCTCTCTATCTGTCTCCTCCTCCATTTCCTCTCTCTCTATCTGTCTCCTCTATTTCCTCTCTCTCTATCTGTCTCCCCCTCTATTTCCCCTCTCTCTATCTGTCTCCTAATCTATTTCCTCTCTCTCTCGCTCTCTCTCTCTCTCTCTCTCTCTCTCTCTCTCTCTCTCTCTCTCTCTCTCTCTCTCTCTCTCTCTCTCTCTCTCTCTATTTCCTCTATTTCCTCTCTCTCTCTATCTGTCTCCCCCTCTATTTCCTCTCTCTCTCTGTCTCCCCATCTATTTCCTCTATCTGTCTCCCTCTCTATTTCCTCTCTCTCTGTCTCCACCTCTATTTCCTCTCTCTATCTGTCTCCCCCTCGATTTCCTCTCTCTCTATCTGTCTCCTCCTCCATTTCCTCTCTCTCTATCTGTCTCCTCTATTTCCTCTCTCTCTATCTGTCTCCCCCTCTATTTCCCCTCTCGGTCTCCTCCTCTATTTCCCCTCTCTCTCTCCTCCTCTATCTGTCTCCCCTTCTATTTCCTCTTCTCTCTCTCTCTCTCTCTCTCTCTCTCTCTCTCTCTCTCTCTCTCTCTCTCTCTCTCTCTCTCTCTCTCTCCCTCTATTTCCTCTCTCTCTATCTGTCTCCCCCTCTATTTCCTCTCTCTCTATCTGTCTCGCCATCTATTTCCTCTCTCTCCATAGGTCTCCCCCTCTATTTCCTCCCTCTCTCTATCTGTCTCCCCATCAATTTCCTCTCTCTATCTGTCTCCCCCTCTATTTCCCCTCTCTCTATCTGTCTCCTAATCTATTTCCTCTCTCTCTCTCTCTCTCTCTCTCTCTCTCTCTCTCTCTCTCTCTCTCTCTCTCTCTCTCTCTCTCTCTCTCTCTCTCTCTCTCTCTCTCTCTCTCTATTTCCTCTCTCTCTCTATCTGTCTCCCCCTCTATTTCCTCTCTCTCTCTGTCTCCCCATCTATTTCCTCTATCTGTCTCCCTCTCTATTTCCTCTCTCTCTATCTGCCTCCCCCTCTATTTTCTCTCTCTCTCTCTGTCTCCCCCTCTATTTCTCTCTCTCTCTCTCTCTCTCTCTCTCTCTCTCTCTCTCTCTCTCTCTCTCTCTCTCTCTCTCTCTATTTTCTCTCTCTCTCTCTCTCTCTCTCTCTCTCTCTCTCTCTCTCTCTCTCTCTCTCTCTCTCTCTCTCTCTCTCTCTCTCTCTCTCTCTATCTGTCTCCCCCTCTATTTCCTCTCTCTCTGTCTCCCCATCTATTTCCTCTATCTGTCTCCCCCTCTATTTCCTCTCTCTCTATCTGTCTCCCCATCTATTTCCTCTCTCTCTCTATCTGTCTCCCCCTCTATTTCCTCTCTCTCTCTCTCTCTCTCTCTCTCTCTCTCTCTCTCTCTCTCTCTCTCTCTCTCTCTCTCTCTCTCTCTCTCTCTCTCTCTCTTTCCTCTCTCTCTCTATCTGTCTCCCCCTCTATTTCCTCTCTCTCTCTGTCTCCCCATCTATTTCCTCTATCTGTCTCCCTCTCTATTTCCTCTCTCTCTATCTGCCTCCCCCTCTATTTTCTCTCTCTCTCTCTGTCTCCCCCTCTATTTCTCTCTCTCTCTCTCTCTCTCTCTCTCTCTCTCTCTCTCTCTCTCTCTCTCTCTCTCTCTCTATTTCCTCTCTCTCTCTCTCTCTCTCTCTCTCTCTCTCTCTCTCTCTCTCTCTCTCTCTCTCTCTCTCTCTCTCTCTCTCTCTCTCTCTCTATCTGTCTCCCCCTCTATTTCCTCTCTCTCTGTCTCCCCATCTATTTCCTCTATCTGTCTCCCCCTCTATTTCCTCTCTCTCTATCTGCCTCCCCTCTATTTCCTCTCTCTCTCTATCTGTCTCCCCCTCTATTTCCTCTCTCTCTCTCTCTCTCTCTCTCTCTCTCTCTCTCTCTCTCTCTCTCTCTCTCTCTCTCTCTCTCTCTCTCTCTCTCTCTCTCTCTCTCTCTCTCTCTCTCTCTGTCTCCCCCTCTATTTCCTCTCTCTCTCTGTCTCCCCATCTATTTCCTCTCTCTCTCTGTCTCCCCATCTATTTCCTCTCTCTCTATAGGTCTCCCCCTCTATTTCCTCCCTCTCTCTATCTGTCTCCCCTTCGATTTCCTCTCTCTCTATCTGTCTCCCCATCTAATTCCTCTCTCTCTCTATCTGTCTCCCCCTCTATTTCCTCTCTCTCTATCTGCCTCCCCCTCTATTTCCTCTCTCTCTCTCTCTGCCTCCCCCTCTATTTCCTCTCTCTCTCTCTATCTGTCTCCCCCTCTATTTCCTCTCTCTCTCTCCATCTGTCTCCCCCTCTATTTCCTCTCTCTATCTGTCTCCCCTCTATTTTCCTCTCTCTCTGTCTCCCCCTCTATTTCCTCTCTCTCTATCTGTCTCCCCCTCTATTTTCTTCTCTCTCTCCTCTCCCTCTCTTCTCCACGCTCCCTCTTTCTTCCTCTTCTCCTCTCTCCCTCTCTTCTCCTCTCTCCCTCTTTCTCCCTCTCTTCTCCTCTCTCCCTCTTTCTCCCTCTCTTCTCCTCTCTCCCTCTTTCTCCCTCTCTTCTCCTCTATCCCCCTCTCTTTCTAATTATTTTCTTCTTCCGCCAGGCAACAAATAGATTTGTGGTGTGGCTGCACCTGTCTCAGCGCATGTGTTGCCATGGAGGCGTTCCCGTCGCCTAGGCAACCATGCATTAATCGTCTCGCGAGGGGCTAACTCGTGGCAGACGGTCGTTCAGCCCTCCTCCTGCTCTCTCCCTCTCTAGTCCCTCGAGACTCCCTCTCCTCCCCGCTCGCTTCCCTCCTCCCCCATCCAGATGCCGATAGGGTGTGAAGGAATGCGCCAGGGAGCTGACCTGATACCCAGCATGCTCTACTCTGTCGCTCTTCCTCCTCCTTCCCATCCTCCCTCTCATGGAACCCCTAAATGTTCTGCATGCCATGCACAATCATTCAGGAGCAGAGTAAGTCATTGGTGGAAGGTGGAACTGAGAAATGTGAGCTCTCTGAGGCACAACAATGGAGGTAGACAAAGAAAACACATGTGAATCTGTCTCCCTCCCTCCCTCCCTCCCTCCCTCCCTCCCATTGTATACACCACTGAGATAATCCTGGCCCCACAAAGCCATCTGCACGCTCTCTGTACCATAATCACTGACCTGGCTTTGATACCATCACAATGCCCCTCACTGAAGGACACAGGCAAACATGCCTCCTCTCCAATAGCCCTGTCCGTTTCCACACATGGGTTCTTCTGTGTGCGTGTGCGCGCGCATGTGGGCTACTGAGTCAAAGTGCCGCTAGGGACCCCGGGCGTGAAGTCTCTGTCAATAGAAAACGTATTCGCCTTATTCCTCTTACTAATGCTGTATAATGTCATGGAGAAACTGACATCTTTTCCCTTTTCCACCAGCATCCGGAAACTGGCCTCCAATTTGTTCCACCTCCCCATCCCTCATTGTTAAAAATGACACTTTTACGTTTTACACTGAGCCAATTATTCGGTCTTACACAGTCCAGTGGTTCTGCGAGCCAACCTGCCCACTGACTGGCTGACCGATGGAGGGCCAGAGAGAAGAAAGAGAGAAAAAACTGAAAAAGCTTTATAGTGGTTTTCTCTGACATAGCTACCCACTGGGGTGACCAGAGAGGAGAGAAAACGAGAGGAATGAGATGTGGGAGAATGGAGAGAAGAGAGGAGGAAAGGAAGGTAAGGGGGAGGGACAGAGTTGTAAAAGGGGGGGACAAAGAATTATAGAAGCAGATAAGAAGAGGGGATGTGAGGAGGTAGGAAGGGAAGGAACGGGGGAAACTGGGGGGTGTC
>NC_068439.1:55300951-55358451 GCF_023373465.1 Oncorhynchus keta | reverse complement strand
GAAACAGGAAAGGACCTTCCCCAAACTTTTGCCACAAAGTTGGAGGCACAGAATCGTCTAGAATGTAATTGTATGCTGTAGTAATTAAGATTCCCCTTCACTGGAACTAAGGGGCCTAGGCAGCACCATGAAAAACTGCCCCAGACCATTATTCCTCCTCCACCAAACGTTACAGTAGGGACTATGCATTCAGGCATGTAGTGTTCTCCTGGTATCCATCAAACCCAGATTTGTCCATCAGACTGACAGATGGTGAAGCGTGATTCATCACTTCAGAGAACGCGTTTCCACTGCTCCAGAGTTCAATGGCAGCGAGCTTTACACCACTACAGCCGACGCTTGGAATTTTGAGTGGTGATCTTTGGCCTGTGTGCAGCTGCTTGGCCATGGAAACCCATTTCACGAAGCTCCCGACGACCAGTTCTTGAGCAGACGTTGCTTCCAGAGGCAGCTTGGAACTCGGTAGTAAGTGTTGCAACCGAGGACAGGCGATTTTTACGTGCTTCATCAGTCCCGTTCTGTGAGCTTGTGTGGCCTACCTCTTCATGGCTGAGCCGTTGTTGCTCTTAAACGTTTCCACTTCACAATAACAGCACTTACCATTGGCCCAGGGAAGCTCTAACAGGGCATACATTTAATTAAACTGACTTGTTGGAAAGCTGGCATCCTATGACGGTGCCACATTCAAAGTCACTGAGCTCTTCAGTAAGGCCATTCTCCTGCCAATGTTTGTCTATGGAGATTGCATGGCAGTGTGCTCGATTTTATACACCGGTCAGCAATGAATTAACTGGCTGAAATAACCAAATCCCCTAATTTGAAGGGCTGTCCACATCCTTTTGGCCATGTAGTGTATGCTCTTAGCATGGCTACATGTACTTCAGAAGCACTGAGGTATGGAAATAACCCTGCCGTTAACAGGGAATGGCTAGAATTTAGGTGACAGATTTATTCAGGATTGGTTCACAGTGGAGAAGATGGCCCTTCGTGCCAGCCCTCGCAATGGGGATGAGTGAGAGATGTATCTGGATATATAGCTGCGTTTACCAGCAGAGACGAGTCCCACTAGCTTACATTGAGTGTTTATCTCTCTCTGACGTCGCTCAACTAAAAACAATTTCAATTTGGGTTGGCTGGTCACCACTATTTCCCCCCCCCTGACTTGGTGTCATGGAAAGAGCCTTGCTCCTAGAAGAACAAGCTGCATGTTGTGCTCAGTGTTCTGTGCCGACACTACGACCCAACCCCAACCTGGTTCACGCCACTGCCCATTTGTGTTTATAAAGTGTTCTGGGAAGGCTGCCGGAAACCCTGAAGTCACATGGCTCCAGGAGGTAGAAGTTGACCTTAACAACAGATCGAGGATAAGATAAATAGAAACCCAATGCTGGCTTTAACCCTTAGGGAAAGAAACTAAAAATATCTGAGCTGGTTACACAGATATCACCGATGACTTGACATGGACCAAAACCTTCACCACTCTTGTCAAAATGGTGCAACACGGTCTCTACTTCCTAAGGCGGCTTAGGAAACACGGCACGGTACCTCTCCAAGTACTACTTCTGCATCATGGAGAGTATTCTGACTAGTCACATCACGGCCTGATACGGCAATTGCTCCGTCCACAACCACAAGGCCCTCCAGCCGGTGTTGAAAAAGGATCAGTACATCACTGGGACTGTGCTCCCACCCATCTAGAATATCTACTGGAAACGGTGCCAGAGGAAGGCCCACAGCATCGTCAAGGACCACACACGCTCCAGCCACGAGCTGTTTACTCCCTCACCGTTGGGCAGACGGTATCGGAGCATGACGTCTGATCCCAATAGACTCAGAGACAGTTTCTATCTACAAGCAATCAGACTGCTGAACACTTGAACTGGACTGACCATCTGCACTGACTCTCTGCACACAAACACACACACACACACGCTACACACACATCACAACGGCTGCTACCAGAATCGTATTTACTATTGCTAATACTGCACATTTAAACCCTTGCCTGGAGTGCCTGGACACAGCCCTTAGCCGTGGTATATTGGTAATATACCACAAACCCCCGAGGTGCCTTATTGCTATTATGAACTGGTTACCAATGTAATTAGAGCAGTAACAACAAATGTTTTGTCATACCCATGGTTTACGATCTGATATATCATGGCTGTCAGCCAAATCAGCATTCAGGGCTTAAACCATCCAGTTTAGAACAAAACTTCAACCTTGAAACATATGTCTTAATAGACACTATTAACAGAAAAAGACAGAAATACACTGATTGTAAAGAGTACACACAGAGTGGTGTAGGCTAAAGAGCTGCATTCCTGAGGGCATCCCACGGGACCTGTGGCCAGGCTGAGAGCATTTTTCATGCTGCGGTCAGGAGCGGGCGGTCAGACAGACAATTTTGGAATGAAAATATTTTTTAGCCCCGCAGATTATTGAGAACGGTCGTCTTTCTGTCTTGTAAGTGTTCTCGTGTTAAAGCACCTGTTTGTTAGCAATATTCACAAACTCGAATAGCCTAATTCTTGCTGAATTACGTTCAGTGGCCTACCTTCCCTCTCTTTCTTTTATGTCGTGCAATATCAAATACGCCTATATGTGTGATCTCAAAACGGCTGGGACCTGGGCTGCTACACCTACAATAACGGGACTGCAGTCGGATTCGGGACCACTTCTTGCAGGAGCGGGTTGGTGTCAGACAAGAAGTCAGCAGGAGGTGGCACGGTACGAAAAGCAGCAGGAGGGGGCGCGGTACGAAAAGCAGCAGGAGGGGCGCGGTACGAAAAGCAGCAGGAGGGGCGCGGTACGAAAAGCAGCAGGAGGGGCGCGGTACGAAAAGCAGCAGGAGGGGCGCGGTACGAAAAGCAGCAGGAGGGGCGCGGTACGAAAAGCAGCAGGAGGGGGCGCGGTATGAAAAGCAGCAGGAGGGGGCGCGGTACGAAAAGCGGCAGGAGGTGGCGCGGTACGAAAAGCAGCAGGAGGGGGCGCGGTACGAAAAGCAGGAGGGGGCGCGGTACGAAAAGCAGCAGGAGGGGGCGCGGTACGAAAAGCAGCAGGAGGGGGCGCGGTACGAAAAGCAGCAGGAGGGGGCGCGGTACGAAAAGCGGCAGGAGGTGCCGTGGTACGAAAAGCAGCAGGAGGGGGCGCGGTACGAAAAGCAGCAGGAGGGGGCGCGGTACGAAAAGCAGGAGGGGGCGCGGTACGAAAAGCAGCAGGAGGGGGCACGGTACGAAAAGCAGCAGGAGGGGGCGCGGTACGAAAAGCAGCAGGAGGGGGCACGGTACGAAAAGCGGCAGGAGGTGGCGTGGTACGAAAAGCAGCAGGAGGGGGCGCGGTACGAAAAGCAGCAGGAGGGGGCGCGGTACGAAAAGCTGCAGGATGTGGCGTGGTACGAAAAGCAGCAGGATGATGAAAATCGGTCCCACAACAGACCTCTAGTCCAGGCCAACTCAGTCTGTCAACGAGAGAAAGAGAGAGAAAGAGAGAGAAAGAGAGAGAGAGACAGACAGACAGACAGACAGACAGACTGGAAGACAGACTGGAAGACAGAGAGAAAGAGAGGAGTTGTATGCTCCACACATCTGTTTCCTCTGTTACATAAACTGTACTCTGTAGTCTGGGACCCACTAGGAAAAGAAGGCAGAGAGGAGAGAGAGATGGGGGGGGGGGGATATTAAATGGTCCTGCTGTTACTGACCCTAATACTGTATACCTCTTCAACCAACCACATACCAGGGATCCGGGTGTTGCCATGGTTCTAAGATGCATCATAGTATAATGGCAGACAAGGTTATATCAGAGAACTCTTTGTTCCAAATACATTGAAGAGTCTTTGAAAACATAGGATCTGTTTTTCTTCATCTGCTGTGACCAACCCTACACTCTTAGTAAAGAAGGATGTAGAACCTAAAAGGGTTCTTCAGCTGTCCCCATACACTCTAAAAAGCAAAGGTTCCTGGAGTGTCCTTCAGGGGTTCTTCAAATTAAAACTGTGGGGGAACCCCTATAAGTTCTTTAAAGAACCCCTTTTAATGGATCCTCAAAGAACCTTTTGGGGTTCATTTTGAACTACCTCCCCTCCCCTATTACTATTATTAATACTAATAATAATATGCATAACAATAACAACAATAACACAGTATTTTAGTTCTCAGTGTTTATTATGATTTTAGTGGCAGAGCAGAATAAAGAAATGTAAATATGAGGTAAACTCCCAGCAGAGCCCCAAGTCCAATGGTGTGTTGATGTTAATGTGTTGATGTTCTCCGTATCCATAGACAGAATGATTTTGCAGAGCATGGTGATCAAACATGTTTCCTGTTATATTCATCAGAGGTGTAGGGAGGGTGACGTCTGGGAATCCTAAAGAATAGTAATTATACAGATGATTAACAAAACATCCACACTACAGTATTCATACCTTGTTTTTTTGTGGTAAATGGGAATAAACGGTTTTGATAATGGTTTTCATACACATCACATGTCCATAATGTAGAGGCCTATGGGATATTCATTGGAGAGGTAAGAGAGGAATATGGTAAATGTGATCTGCATAATAACATACCAACACCTATTGACATACCTTTGTATGCCTCCTCGTCTTCATACCTGCAGACACAGACACAAAGGTGAGCAGTTTAGTCATCTGCACTCAATACAGCTATTCTTCAACATATTCTTACCTCTTTGTTGATTGATATCCATTGACTTGTTTCCATTTTCTGTTTTTGAAAGATTGGCACAAATATGAAAAGATAGATGGTATCATCATTAAACAATAGAAATGTAGATCATACAAAGGACAAACCTTACCTTAAATTGATGAGATCTTTACGTTTTTCAGTGAAGTGCCTGCACCTATATGTTTCAGTTGGGCAGTTAGGTTCCTGCAAGAACCCCCACCAACTAAGGAGGTTCCTCGATGAACCCCACCTCCTATTGGGTTCTTGGAAGAACCTACTGGGGGCCACGTTCAGTGCCAAGAACTCTAAGGTTCTTTGAAGAACTTTGAGGATCTTAGAAGAACCCTTGTTGAACCCCACATTTTTAGAGTGCAGGAGAGCCCTATGAAAAACCCTTTTAGGTTCCAGGTAGAAACCTTTTGAGTTCCGTGTAGACCCTGAAACACCCCTTTTACCAGAAATCTGTTGCTATGGATCTTGAGTTAGCCTGGTTACCAGTCTGTTTCCACTTTAGCCAACAATGAAAACAGAGATTTAGTTCAAAGTTGTTTCATACACTAGAGGCAAGGTTAGGTTAGATAACTGTTTGATCCCAATACCCTGGGAAAGCGTTGAGAGTATTGCATTGACGAAATCGCTCTTTTTGAACTGCTTCTCATACAGAACTGTTTCTTCATAACCCACTTTTCAGCTTTGATTTCATAACCAATATAAAGACGTGTGTGTGTGTGTGTGTGTGTTATGAGCACAACACCGTGTCCTGTCATTAAGGCTTCTCATTCACCAATGGAGGAATCCTGTTTGTAAACAACACCATGGAAACCGTGAGACTTGAGCCCTCTGGCTGTCTCGCACAGACACACGCGCACACACACGCGCATACACACACACACACACACACACACACACACACACACACACACACACACACGCACACACACACACACACACACACACACGCACACACACACGCACACACACACACACACACACACACACACACACACACACACACACACACACACACACACACACACACACACACACACACACAATAAGCTAACCCCAGTCAGTAGTCTTGTCGTCTGCCTGAATATGACCCAGAAACACACTCTCTGGAACAAAGTGTCTTGTCATAATAATCTCCACCTCTCTAAATTAATGGAAATATAATTTGCAAAAAAAAGGCTTTTTTATTCCAAGCCAAGGCCTAGCAAGGACTTAGTCCGTGGACCCAGCAAGGACTTAGCCCGTGGACCCAGCAAGGACTTAGCCCGTGGACCCAGCAAGGACTTAGCCCGTGGACCCAGCAAGGACTTAGCCCGTGGACCCAGCAAGGACTTAGCCCGTGGACCCAGCAAGGACTTAGTCCGTGGACCCAGCAAGGACTTAGTCCGTGGACCCAGCAAGGACTTAGCCCGTGGACCCAGCAAGGACTTAGTCCGTGGACCCAGCAAGGACTTAGTCCGTGGACCCAGCAAGGACTTAGCCCGTGGACCCAGCAAGGACTTAGCCCGTGGACCCAGCAAGGACTTAGCCCGTGGACCCAGCAAGGACTTAGCCCGTGGACCCAGCAAGGACTTAGCCCGTGGACCCAGCAAGGACTTAGCCCGTGGACCCAGCAAGGACTTAGCCCGTGGACCCAGCAAGGACTTAGCCCGTGGATCCAGCAAGGACTTAGCCCGTGGACCCAGCAAGGACTTAGCCCGTGGACCCAGCAAGGACTTAGCCCGTGGACCCAGCAAGGACTTAGCCCGTGGACCCAGCAAGGACTTAGCCCGTGGACCAACCAAGACTGTTCACTATACTAAACCCCAATCCAATTGGATGATTTTCCCTCCCCACTAGCTTGATGTTAATGTGGAATATAATACAAGTAAAAATGCTTACCCGACCCGTACTGCTCAATTCAGAGATAAACAGACAGAGGAAAGCCAGTGACAGAGAAAAGGCATATAAAAGGGAAAGAAAAACTGGAAAAACAGCCTCTCCTTAGAAAGACAGTAGCTGAATGCAATAGTAACGTTAGTCATTCCTTGAAATTACACACTTGACATCGTTATGATTCCATACAAAGCAGCCTTTTTCTCAGGTAAAATAGCTGTTTTTAAGACGCAGGCACATATTCTTGTGTGTATACTGAGGTATGCGTCTTTATGAAACAATGTACTTTCTGTTCCTGTAACAGTTGGTAGTGAGTTTGGGCTGAGCGGTTATTTGACAGAATTGAAGAGTTAACTAATTGGCTGTCTTAAACTGTCTGTGTGAGAGGAAAAAAAATGTCCCTGCCAACTGCACCTTTCTGTCCTTGCCATCACACACCCACACACACACACACACACACACACACACACACATTCTTGTACATACCCAAGGGCGGGCACACACACTCAAAGTCAGTATAGCCAAATCAGTTTCCCCGTCGCCACAGCAACAGCATACTTTTATGTCAACTGCAACCTAGTTACTATGGAGATATGTATACAAGGAAAACTCTATGCAGTTGTAGTCAAGGGGCCAAATGACAGAGTAACTTAAGGGCAGACACGCACACACACGCGCACACACACACACACACACACGCGCACACACGCACACACACACACACACACACACACACACACACACACACACACACACACACACACACACACACACACACACACACACACACACACACACACACACACACACACACACACACACACACACGCACACACGCACGATACAGTTTGTACATTTTGTCCTTCCACATATCACATTCACTCACAAGGGAAAGGCTGTGGTTCATGTGCTGGGCAAATGTAGTTTAGAGCTCACAAGTTCATTTCACAAAGAATCTAATGCACAAGCTAAAGCTTGTATAGTGTACATAATATAAGCCGTATGGGTAATTATATGCCAGAGGGAGCGATAATATATTTTTGGCATCTCGGATTGTTCTGGCAATTCTCACATATGAACTTCATTAGAAGACACATGGTGTCTGGCTACAGGGGTGCTCTGCTCTTGTGCTCTGTAATACGAACTTTCAATTCTTTCTTAGACTTCCCAAGATAATAATAGCCACATGGGGCACTTGAGTAAATAGACCACAAATTTTGTTTTACAGGAAATTCTACCCCTGACATACATTTTCTTTCCCGTACGAGGGCGAAGAAAGAAATGCATCACAGTGAACTGTCCCCTGTAGCCAGACACTTTAATGTGGTCAAACATGATGTGTGCCAACTGAGGTTCCAGGGCTTAGAAGTTGTACAGCCACTTAAACGAGGAAGTGACAGAGAAGAATTTCCATGTCTTACAAACAGAGCCGTAGAGGCTTGAATGAAGAACTTCTGTTTGTTTTCTGCCTTTGAGCAACAGGATCTTTGGTGGAAAACAGTAGGAAATGTATGTAAATAATGTATGTCAATAATGATTGTGAATAATGACTGTGAAAAAAGAAAGCAGCAGTACTCCAACGTGACGTCATCTGTAAATATGGGTGGATGTCTGTTGTTCTCCAAACGCTCGGCTGTCGCCGAAACACGTCCCTTAGTTCTGACCTCTGCCGCAGAACAATTCAACCAGCTCTGGAACAGCCTTGCGCCAGAATTGGACGTTCAAGCCATGTTCCTCAAACGCCAGCTTTCAAAGTTGCCCCAAACGTCAAATTTGGAAGCGTTGTCACGTCCTCCTCAGACATGGATGGATGTCGAATAATGACTTTTATCACGGGTGACCTGGCTGAAGAAATAAGCCATTAAAATGTAAAGAATAGCTCAGTGACTGTGGGTTATAACCCTTTCTTCCAGTATTTACTTACATTTTCCCAGATGATACCTGATATCTTTTGACATGAACGTTAATACAACTTTTAGTATTAATTGGTTATGGGAATTATTTTCCTAATAAGTATATAGGGTATATGTAACCAGCTCCTGAAATAGGAGAATGATTAGTGAAATATTTAAGCCTTTAGATGAAACCAGATCAAGATTGAAATCAAAACTGAAAGGCTGTTCCCTCCAGAGAACGCCAAACTTCTGCTTTTTAGTTGGAATTCAGTGAGATGATGAAGTATTGATAAAGCAATTCCTTGTACATGTGTAGACAAAATACTGGATATGTTTGACTCTGAGATTGAAATGGCTGTTCTCCTGATAACTGAATTTGAAATGTGTCCAAGCACCTCAAACAAACAAAGAGAAAGAGAGAGCGAGAGAAAGAGAGCAAGAGAGTGTGGTGCAGCTGTGTGTGTTGTGTGTGTGTGGGGTGTGTGTGTGTGTGTGTGTGTGTGTGTGTGTGTGTGTGTGTGTGTGTGTGTGTGTGTGTGTGTGTGTGTGTGTGTGTGTGTGTGTGTGTGTGTGTGTGTGTGTGTGTGTGTGTGTGTGTGTGTGTGTGTGTGTGTGTGTGCGTGTGTGTACGTGTGTGTGTGTCTTTGCTAGCCTCCTCCTTACCTGGCTCCTGTCCTTGTCCACCTTCTTGAAACACTTATTAAGCGACAGATTGTGGCGTACCGAGTTCTTCCAACCAGTAGGGGCGCTAGTGAAATACGGGAAATGCTCCAGGATCCAACCATAGATATCTTTCACCGGCAGCCTCTTGGATGGTGCGTCCTCTATTGCCATGAAGATCAGACAGCTGAATGAGTACGGAGGCTTCCGATTGGCTCCCGTGGCCAGGTCGTATTGGGAAGAATCACATGGGTCGGGGGAAGGGGAGGAGGAGGAGGGGGAGTGGGGGGGTAGAGGGTGACCGTCGGGGTCCTGCAGGGGAGAGACGGAGCGGAGCCCAGAGTGAGAGAAGCTGTTGAGAAGGTCTGTGCTCTCGTGGAGCCAGGAGAGGCTGGTGAGCTCCTCGTCCTCGGCCTTGGAGAAGGATGCCGACAGAGACAGGGACAGGTCGGCTGCCTCCGCCTCCCTGTAGAGGGGACTCAGACCCCGGGTGGCTCCCAAACCGCTGCTGGGGCTCTGGGCCTTCTTACTGGGCGGCATGGTGGGTCCCATCCAGCCCTGGACTCTCTCCTGGATGGGGGAGGGGAGGAGAGCACAAGACTGGGTTACTATGAATCAAGTCATGTCTGCAACTCTGATGCTTCTACAGTGGGTTTTGAGACAGTTTTGATGGGATCCTCAGAAATGGTTGCTGTAACAATCACACCAACCATTGGAGATGAGATAAGCGTTAGAATGCATTAGTTAACTGCAGATGAATTGCTAGAACAGTAGCTAAATTGACTGCATAGTAAATGCTTATATCCTGTGTTAGGTAGCGTCTTCTGTTGGTAAGATGATCGCAAGATGGAAATGAACACACACACACATACACACACACACACACACACACACACACACACACACACACACACACACACACACACACACACACACACACACACACACACACACACACACACACACACACACACACACACACACACACACACTAGGATAAGATTAATCCCAGCAGGAGATATGTAGTAGCCAGCTCACCCTGTGTGATCATGCTATGAGCCAAGGAAATCATCCCCCGATCTGACTCTTCTCTCTGGCGGATTGACGGACAGCTGTCAACATCCATCCCCTTTCCCCCCTAGCTATGACAGCTGTCACGTTGCCATGGCTCCCGGCCCCCTCTGAGCCGCTTTCACCACAGAACAACAGCCCTGCATCTCAAATGGCACCCTATTTCCTATATAGTGCACTACTTTTGACCAGGGCCCAATGGGCCCACTATGAAGGGAATAGTAGGTTGTACGGTAGTCAATGTATGATTACGGCCACCAAGCACTAGCCTACGGTTTTGACATCTGTCGATATGTTTTCTCTTGCACTCATAAAAATATGCATTGGACTATAGACTCTATTCTGTAGAGTAGTAGAGCATTGTATACATCGTCCAACGAAATGCTTTCTTGCAGGTTCCTTCTCGGCAACGCAACATACAATACTAAATAGTAAAAAAAAAAGAAAAAATAATGATTTGACATTTTAGCATCAGTATAATACAGGAAGGCACGTTTATAGTCCAATATTTACACATGTATTTGGGGGGTATAAATTGAGCAGGAGAATAGGAGTCTGGTAGTCAGTCCAGTCAGATGGCTTGTAGATAGAAACTGTCTCGGAGCCTGTTAATCATACATTGTATGTGTGCTGTGCATATGGCCGCCGAACAGCCTAAACCGGCTTCCGATTCCAAGCGGCTTTCAGATAGGAAAATGGATCTGATCGTTGGGTTGCTATTTGGATTCGCTCCTGACATTTCTTCATTTCTTCATTTCTGGATTGTGTGTATTGTTTTTGTACAGCTAGCTGCAGTATTACTGCACAGTCGCAGCTAGAAACACACGCATTTCACTGCACCTGTGATGACATCCGCAGACGTGTTCGCGACCAATAAAGTTTGAGTTGATTGGACCTTTTCTTCCTCCATAAATGTCTGTAGGCTGCATGGACCATGGCAGTCATATATGTGCTTATACGACAACCAAACAGTAGCCTAGAGCAGCTTCATCTGTCATCTAGCTTCCAGTCTGTAGATATCTGTTATCTACAGTTCCTCCTTAACTGACGATATCCCCGGGATGTCAACAGCAGCTACCTGACGGAGCCACGTTGCACCAGTACTCAAGTTGACCGTAACAAATTGAAATCTCCTCCGAAGCTCGACAATAGATATTCCTACACTTGAAAAGCCTTGAAAATAGAAAGGGGATGAACAAAGAAAGGTAAGCGAGGGGTTGAGATATATGGCGGTGACAGGCTCGTCAAGGAGTGGGTGGCAGCGAGGTGATGGGGAAGGTTATTGGTGTGACATGGTTCCCAGTTGGACGTCGTCGAGGCGTCGGTCGTCGAGGAGAAGGGAACAACGGAACACACAGGGAGCGTTTTCTTGTTACGTTGCCATGACGCCAGGCGAGGCAGGGCCATGACACATTACGGCTGACAGTAAAGTCATCTAATTTTACTGTTGCTATGACAACAAACTCCTTCCAGTTAGGGCCTGTGTTATGAGTGTGTGTGCGAGCCGTAGCGAGGCGCAGCGCGGAGCCGTGTATTCATACCCTAGAGTTTTCAGAAATCTCTCCTTAACGCACTTTGAGCTCTAAACAAACTTTTATACAACATTTATACAACCCACTAATGACTGACTGTTAAAGGACAACGGGAGTTCTTGCTCAAGTTCAGACTTGATCGTTGAAGGGAGGGGTACTTCCTACTAGAGGCTTGACAGACTGACAGCGTGTGTGTGTGTGTGTGTGTGTTTGCATGCTTGTGTGTGTGTGTGTGTCTGTACATGTTTAATTAAAATATTTTGTACACGACCCTACGACCTTCGTGACCTTGACACCCACTTTTTTTCTGATGTCTGATGGAATCCCCCCAGTGAACCACCGGCGCCTCTATTCTCACACACATCAATGTCCAAAACCTCTTGACGAGGTCACCGATGTCCATCTTACCGCACAAGATGGCTCCTCTCAGAGCAAGACGAGTGCCAAGTCAACAATACAATCCCAAAGCAGCAAACATTGGTTGGGTGGGAAATTTGCAGACGGTGGAATCATATTTCAAAATCAAATCAAAGTGTGTTGGTCGCATACAGAGTTTAGCAGATGTTATGGCGGGTGCGGCCAAATGCTTATGTTACTACATCCTGACAATGCAGTAAAATGGCAAACAAGTACACAAATAATACAACCTCTAAAAAAGAAATCAAATAAAGAAATCAAGTATCATTGGAACGAATCTAATTAACAACTCCAACAGCACTGTAACAGTAATCCAAATGCAATCTCTATGCATGTACACAGGATGAATTTACACCAGATATACTAAGAATGATATGTACAGCAGTAGATATACTAAGAATGATATGTACAGCAGTAGATATACTAAGAATGATATGTACAGCAGTAGATATACTAAGAATGATATGTACAGCAGTAGATATACTAAGAATGATATGTACAGCAGTAGATATACTAAGAATGATATGTACAGCAGTAGGTATACTAAGAATGATATGTACAGCAGTAGATATACTAAGAATGATATGTACAGCAGTAGATATACTAAGAATGATATGTACAGCAGTAGATATACTAAGAATGATATGTACAGCAGTAGATATACTAAGAATGATATGTACAGCAGTAGATATACTAAGAATGATATGTACAGCAGTAGATATACTAAGAATGATATGTACAGCAGTAGATATACTAAGAATGATATGTACAGCAGTAGATATACAAAGAATGATATGTACAGCAGTAGATATACTAAGAATGATATGTACAGCAGTAGATATACTAAGAATGATATGTACAGCAGTAGATATACTAAGAATGATATGTACAGCAGTAGATATACTAAGAATGATATGTACAGTAGTAGATATACTAAGAATGATATGTACAGCAGTAGATATACTAAGAATGATATGTACAGCAGTAGATATACAAAGAATGATATGTACAGCAGTAGATATACTAAGAATGATATGTACAGCAGTAGGTATACTAAGAATGATATGTACAGCAGTAGATATACAAAGAATGATATGTACAGCAGTAGATATACTAAGAATGATATGTACAGCAGTAGATATACAAAGAATGATATGTACAGCAGTAGATATACTAAGAATGATATGTACAGCAGTAGATATACTAAGAATGATATGTACAGCGGTAGATATACTAAGAATGATATGTACAGCAGTAGATATACTAAGAATGATATGTACAGCGGTAGATATACTAAGAATGATATGTACAGCAGTAGATATACTAAGAATGATATGTACAGCAGTAGATATACTAAGAATGATATGTACAGCAGTAGATATACAAATAATGATATGTACAGCAGTAGATATACTAAGAATGATATGTACAGCAGTAGATATACAAAGAATGATATGTACAGCAGTAGATATACTAAGAATGATATGTACAGCAGTAGATATACAAAGAATGATATGTACAGCAGTAGATATACTAAGAATGATATGTACAGCAGTAGATATACTAAGAATGATATGTACAGCGGTAGATATACTAAGAATGATATGTACAGCAGTAGATATACTAAGAATGATATGTACAGCGGTAGATATACTAAGAATGATATGTACAGCAGTAGATATACTAAGAATGATATGTACAGCAGTAGATATACTAAGAATGATATGTACAGCGGTAGATATACTAAGAATGATATGTACAGCGGTAGATATACTAAGAATGATATGTACAGCGGTAGATATACTAAGAATGATATGTACAGCAGTAGATATACTAAGAATGATATGTACAGCAGTAGATATACTAAGAATGATATGTACAGCGGTAGATATACTAAGAATGATATGTACAGCAGTAGATATACTAAGAATGATATGTACAGCGGTAGATATACTAAGAATGATATGTACAGCGGTAGATATACTAAGAATGATATGTACAGCGGTAGATATACTAGAGTGAGCTATGTCAAGAATACAGTATATAAAGACATATGTGGTGTGTATAAACAGTGTAACTAAAATCCAATGTACAACAGTAGGAAATGATAGAATGAGCTATGTCAGGGATACAGTATTTAAATACAGTGTACAAATGCAGGTGCCCAGTGGTTTATTGTCTCTATAACATGGGACAGCAGCGTTGGCTAAGTGTGTCAGTGAGTGTGTTTGTCTGTGAGTTTGAACTGTGTGTATTTAACCCTTCGCCTCTCTTACAACCCACACCTCTTCTCTATAATGAGTGGCACGAGGACCAAATGTTTACAGGGGTGAAGAGGTTAATGAAATCCTCAGCGAGACACTCTATTAAGGGGGTGACAAAACTGTGCACAGGTCAGTCAGGTTCACATGGTTAATTGTCTCTAATTGAGAATACATTATCAACCAGAGACCTTGCAGTCCTTTCAAAGCCTGCAGTGATTTGGCCACTGAAGGGAGAAAAGAACGACTACAAAATCTCATAATGTGCATCCTAAATGGCACCCTTTTACTATAGTGCACTACTATTGACCAGAGCCCTATGGGCCCTGTGATAGAGAGAGAGAGGGAGGGTGAGTAAACAATAACCCCCTATATGTGTGCAACATTGGTGTACAAAAGGTTGTGGTTTTCTCTAGCTGCTTGAGTCGATGAAATCAGTTTCAGTTTCCATTCCCTGTGGTCCCTTGACAACAACTAGCAGGGCTCCACAGGGCAAACATGTGAGGCCAGTTAACCAATGGGACACGATAGTACAGTGTGTGTTGGTGATATACTAAGAATGATATGTGTAGATATACTGAATGATATGTGTGTGATATACTAGAGTGAGCTATGTGAATACAGTAAAGTGTGTGTGTGTGTGTGTGTGTGTGTGTGTGTGTGTGTGTGTGTGTGTGTGTGTGTGTGTGTTTGTCTGTGTGTGTGTGTCTCTGTTGCCTCTCGCCCTGCTACAGAGCCTAGGGAGTTTATTAGACAGAGGTCAGGGTTCATTGTGTTATCCTCCTAAGAGCTGCACAGGATTACACACACACACACACACTGTGATAGAGAGAGGGAGGGGAGTAAACAATAACCCCTATATGTGTGCAACATTGGTGTACAAAAGGTTGTGGTTTTCTCACAGTTTCCAGTGGTCCCACACACACACACACACACACACACACACACACACACACACACACACACACACACACACACACACACACACACACACACACACACACACACACACACACACACACACACACACACACAGAGACCATAGAGAGACCTAGTTTTTACAGTATCAAAATACACACAATCAAACACATGACCAGCACTTGAAAAAACAATATGCGGTTTTATTATCATGCCATACAGAATGTAATTAATTGAAGTGCGAATCAAAAGTAGTCACAGACACGTATCAAACAAATGATTAGCTGTCAGCAGTAACAGTGGAAATAAATGAGAAGCCTACGACACGCTACTAAGCCTTCTGTCAATCACCATAATATGACACATCACACAGAAAGGCAGCCTTCACTATGATTCTACAGTCATCACTCCCTCTCTCCCTGAACTCTACACAAACAACCCTAACTCTTCTGGCTGATCTGAGGTCAGTGTAGTGCAGTGAAGGTGACCGGTGAGTGTGCAGCCTCCAGCCCCCTTAGGGGAGTACACACACTGACAGCAGAGCAGACTGACTATGACTCTAACGTTGAGCGCTGTGCACTCGCCTCAGGTCAGGCTTAACATTTTATTTTTTTTAAAGCCCGAAGGCCCTTTAACTTCTATATTTCAGACTCTCTGTGACGCACCATACAAACACACACACACGCACGCACGCACGCACGCACGCACGCACGCACGCACGCACGCACGCACGCACGCACGCACACACACACACACACACACACACACACACACACACACACACACACACACACACACACACACACACACACACACACACACCTTCCAGACAATTCTTCTGTTTTGACAGCTCCTGCAGCTCCTTCCTGGCACTCTGTGTTCTTTACACAAGTGTGTGATCAAGTGTCAGTGTATGTTTGATATATGGCCAGCTCAGAAGGTATAGCCTATATGCAAAGGAGCCATTGCACAAATTAAAACAGGAGACTAGATTGAAGATTCATTGGTTTCACTCTAAAAGAGGTGGGCGCAGACAGACAGAGTGAACTGGATGGGTTTTATGTGTGTTTGAAAGCTTTAAAGTGGGAAAGTTGGCTGGGCCTGCACAGAGTAGTGGTTGGCTGGGCCTGCACAGAGTAGTGGTTGCCTGGGCCTGCACAGAGTAGTGGTTGGCTGGGCCTGCACAGAGTAGTGGTTGCCTGGGCCTGCACAGAGTAGTGGTTGCCTGGGCCTGGCTGGGCCTGCACAGAGTAGTGTGCTCTGCATTTAATACACAGTATGCTGGAGGCCTCTCCACCTCTCTCTCTCTCTCGTCTGGCTCCTCCACTTATCTGTAACAAACAACAGCACGGGCCCTCAGCCACTAGCCAACAATTTGTCCACGACACTTAATGCCATGGCAACAACCACTGAAACGGCTGTTACAGAGACCCACCCACTTTTGGCTTCCTCTGCTCCCCAGCAAGTTTGGTTGAGAAAGTGGATGAGAATCACAACGTGCTTTGCCACATAAAGAAGGCTAGAAAAAGAGTTTTGCAGTTAACCAACCTTTCTTTCTCGCACTCCTTCACCTCTCTTTTGTGATTATCGTCGGCTCTTCATCTCCTACCAGGGCCATACTACCGTACCTACACCCCCCCCTCATGCTATTGTTCACATTTTGCAATGAGGCTGAGAGAAAATGTTGGCGTTCTCAAGCTAATTTCCTGCCATACTACACATTTTACTATCATACAGTACCAGTCAAGTCTGGACACACATACTCATTCAAGGGTTTTTCTTAGTTTTTACTACGCAGAAAAATAGTGAAGACATCAAACTATGAAAAAAACACATATGGAATGATGTAGTAACCAAAAAAGTGTTAAACAAATCAAAATACATTTTATATTTGTGATTCTTCAAAGTAGCCACCCTTTGCCTTGATGACAGCTTTGCACACTCTTGGCATTCTCTCAACCAGCTTCTCCTGGAATGCTTTTCCAACAGTCTTGAAGGAGTTCTCACATATACTGAACACTTGTTGGCTGCTTTTCCTTCACTCTGTTGTCCAACTCATCCCAAACCATCTCAATTGGGTTGTGGTCAGGTGATTGTGGAGGCCAAGTCATCTGATGCAGCACTCCATCACTCTCCTTCTTGGTCAAATAGCCCTTACACATCCTGGAGGTGTGTTGGGTCATTATCCTGTTGATAAACAAACGATAGTCCTTTGAATTCTAAATAAATTATTGACAGTGTCACCAGCAAAGCACCCCCGCACCATCACACCTCCTCCTCCATGCTTCACGGTAGGAACCACACATGCGGAGATCATCCGTTCACCTACTCTGTATCTCACAAAGACACGGCGGTTGGAACCAAACATCTCAAATTTGGACTTATCAGGCTAAAGGACAGATTTCCACTGGTCTAATGTCCATTGCTCATGTTTCTTGGCCCAATCAAGTCGCTTCTTCTTATTGGTGTCCTTTAGTAGTGGTTTCTTTGCAGCAATTTGACCATGAAGGCCTGATTCACACAGTCTCCTCTGAACAGTTGATGTTGAGATGTGTCTGTTTCTTGAACTCTGTGTCGGGCAACTCTAATGAACTTATCCTCTGCAGCAGAGGTAACTCTGGGTCTTCCTTTCCTGTGGCGATCATCATGAGAGACAGTTTCATCATAGCGCTTGATGGTTTTTGCGACTGCACTCAAAGAAACTTTTAAAGTTCTTGAAAATGTCCACATTGACTGACCTTCATGCCTTAAAGTAATGATGGACTGTCGTTTTTCTTTGCTTATTTGAGCTGTTCGTAGCATAATATGGACTTGGTCCTTTACCAAATAGGGCCATCTTCTATATACCACCCATACCTTGTCACAACACAACTGATTGGCTCAAACGCATTAAGAAGGAAAGAAATTCCACAAGTTAACTTTTGAGAAGGCACACCGGTTAATTGAAATGCATTCCAGGTGAATACCTCATGAAGCTGGTTGAGAGAATGCCAACAATGTCATCAAAGCAAAGGGTGGCTACTTTGAAGAATATCAAATATCAAATATATTTAGATTTGTTTAACACTTTTTGGTGACTACATGATTCCATATGTGTTATTTCATAGTTTTGATGTATTCACTATTATTCTACAATGTAGAAAATAGTCAAAATAAAAACTCTTAAATGAGTAGGTGTGTACAAACATTTGACTGGTACTGTATGTAATCTGGGGGGCCCTGACCCCGCCCTTGGAGATCGGAGGCCCTGGGGGACGTAGACCTGTGTGCCTGTTCGGTAATTTGGCCTTGCTCCCATCATCTCTCTCTGCCTCTCCCACCCATATCTCTGCCTCCCTCTCTATCTCTCTCTCTAATCACCAAAGAGCGAGGGGAAAATATCCTTGTGTCATTAGCAGCATCTCAAAGTCACAGTGTCCTCTAGCGTATGCTGTTTGACAGGCCCTGCCAAAAGAATTAGAGTGAGAAATGATGGTGCCATGATTAGATGTGGAGCTCAGGGAGAGGGCTTCATCCAGGGGATATGGGGGATGAGAGGACATGAGATGAGAGGAGAGAGAGAAGAGATGGATGGAGGAGAGGAGAAGGCCTGATCCATGGATACTGCACAGATGACAGGGAATTGAAGAAAGAAAGAAAGAAAGAAATATATAATAATAATATAATAATATAATAATATATGCCATTTAGAGGACGCTTTTATCCAAAGCGACTTACAGTCATGTGTGAAGAAAGAAAGAAAGAAAGAAAGAAAGAAAGAAAGAAAGAAAGAGAGAGAAAGAAAGAGAGAGAAAGAGAGAGAAAGAGAGAGAAAGAAATAGAAAGAAAGAAATAAGGATGAGAGAGGAGAGAGAAGGATGAGAGCAGAGAAGAAGAAGTACTGGGAGCTGACATTTAGAGCACCTGATCCATATTCATCATCAAAGCAGGCCTCAACCCTCTCCTCAGAGTCGTGACCCGAGACACAACCACCAGAGATCTGAGGGGGAAAAACAACAATCTGTTTCCTATCAGTTCTCAGAACCCTAACACACTTCTAGAGTCCCTCTGTTCCGTCTACATTCCTATAAAGTCTCCCTGCATCCAAAATGGCACCCTATTCCCTCCGATCTCTTTATAGTGCACTAGGGCCCTGATTAAAGTAGTGCACTAGGGGGGGGAAAGGGTGCCATTTGGGAAGCAAGTCTGTCTGCTATGCACTGCCGCGGTGTTTCATCTACCACAGTCTCCTCCAAACGCTTGCAGTTCTCTCCGTTTTCCACATTCTCTCCTAAATCTCCCCGGTAAACTCCTGCATACTTGCATTATATTCTCCTGAATCCCCCCCATTTTCTTTACAGTGTCTTACAGTACACCAGCAAGATACTGGGAAAGAGGATCCAGTGGCTCAGTTACAAAACTCCTAGTAGATACTGTAAACACACACGCACGGGCACACGTACAAGCATACCCTCTCAGAGCGCATCAGAGGCGTGTTGGTGTGTAAGCCGTATATCATAAGTTATATTCAGAGCATGAACGCGAGGAGTCAGCAAGTCTGGTAGCAGCTGCTGAATATTCAGCTCTCGCGCTCACACAGACACACTGCTCTCTCTCTCCCTGCTCCACTTTCATTAAGGGCCTCTCCTACAGTGGCCCCTCCAACACTTAATAATAATAATAATAAGAGGTGTCTTTATAATGGATCACCTGGAGGGAGGCCCCGCCTCTCAGACCATTCGCTATCTGACATCATTTACACCTCCTGCTCTGATTGGCTGCCTGGCAGGGGAGAGGCCCGGCGCCGGGGGTTGACAGACAGCTCAGAGGGAGGATGCAGGTCAGATGGGCCAAGGACATTCCCTCAGAGAAAGAGGGAGGGAGCGAGGGAGGGAGGGAGGGAGATGGGGAGGGAGGGAGATGGGGGAGAGATATAGAGAGAGGAGAGAGAGACAGGAGTGAGAGCGTGAGAGAGAGAGAGAACACTCACATTCTCTTACACAAGAGAGGAGCAGAGCAGAATTTGGTTTGAGTCAAATCAGCTGAGAGAGAAAGTGATGAGTAACAGTATTGAATTGAATGTTTATTTTGAATCACTGTATTATTTGTTATGAATGAATCGTCAGGGAAAGTTCTGCTCTCTAGGTCTAAAGATGTTAGGCAAAATTGACTGTGAGATGCTAGGGAGGTTGAGAGTGTACTTGTACTGTAAGTCAGCACGCTGTGTTGTGTTGTGTGTCTGTTAATAGATGGTTAGTGAAGGATCTGAGAATGTGTGTGACACAGGAGACACACACACACACTCGTGACCAATGGTTGGAAGGCAGCTGTTCCCTTTTGCTATGGTGCAGCCCAGCCGTCGTCTCAGGTGACACACACACACACACACACTGCTGGGCCCACTGTGTTTATATCATATGGGAAGGTATTTTTTCCCCTTGTCCTGCCAGGGAACAGGCCCCCGCATGGACAGACACATGCTGAGTAAGAGAGAGAGAGAGAGAGAGGAGGAGGGAGAGAGAGAGAGAGAGAGAGAGAGAGAGAGAGAGAGAGAGAGAGAGAGAGAGAGAGAGGAGAGAGAAGGGGGAGAGGTAGAGAGAGAGAGAGAGAGAGAGAGAGGGGGGGTGGGAGGGAGGGAGGGAGGGAGAGAGGGGGGTGGGAGGGAGGGAGGGAGGGAGAGAGGGGGAGGGAGGGAGAGAGAGAGAGAGAGAGAGAGAGAGAGAGAGAGAGAGGGAGGGGAGAGAGAGAGGGGAGGGAGGAAAAGAGAGAGAGGGGAGGGAGAGAGAGAGAGAGAGCGAGAGGGGAGGGAGAGAGAGAGCGAGAGAGAGGGGGAGGGAGAGAGAGGGGGGTGGAGGGAGAGGGAGGGAGAGAGAGGGGGGTTAGAGGGAGGGAGAGGGAGAGAGGGGACGGAGAGAGAGAGAGAGAGAGGGGGGGAGAGAGAGAGAGAGAGAGCGAGAGAGAGGGGGGAGGGAGAGAGAGAGAGAGAGAGAGGGGGAGGGAGAGAGAGAGAGGGGGAGAGGGGGAGGGTGGAGGGAGAGAGAGAGGGGGGTTAGAGGGAGAGAGAGAGGGGATGGAGAGAGGGAGAGAGAGGGGGGGAGAGGGAGAAAGAGAAAGAGACAGCCAGAGAGGAGACCAGCAGAGGGAAGACAGGAAAAAGAGGAGGGGTCAGAGGATCAGTTTAGGGATTTTACGTGTGATGATGCTGCTTTGAGTTCTACTGTTTGTGGCCGTGGTTAACATTCCGTGACCAAAACCACGTTTGGAACAAAACAAAGTCCATACCCAATGTCTATTGTGTCAGGGTGTAAGTTTGAGAGTGTGATTATAACTTTGGGATTGAGTGTCTGAATAGTGGTCATTGAACTAGACCACGGCTGTGTGGTTTGGTTTGTCCCTGAGAGGTTAAGTATGAGTCCCAAATGGCACCCTATTCCCTATATAGTGCACGAATTTGTACTAGAGCACTATGGTCCCTAGTTAAAGTAGTGCACTATGTAGAGCATAGGGTTTCATTTGGGACTGAGCCTTAGTCTAGCTGAGTTCTTACAGTAATCAGATAATCGCTGGAAAATCACTGTAATGTATTTGCTTGGCTGCTTGGCTACAGCACACACAGGGTTAAGTCCGTTCTGATTTCCTCAGACTCGGAGAGTCCAGTGTGTGTGTACGTGTGTGCGTAGCCAGTTAAAGAGACTGTAGAACGGGAGTCAGCGATAGATGGGTGTAGCCACAAAGCTTTCAGAATAAAACAGACAGCTACTTTTCTAATCCTAGATACACAGAACTAGATGGCTGCTCTCTGTTTTTTCACTTATTTGGGACTTTTTAAAAACCAGACGATTTGGCTAAAATCACAAACGTCACCAAGTTTCTGTCGCAACCTCTTCCTTCTCAGTTGGTTTTCTTCCTCCACTTTTGTCCTCTGTGATTTTTGTTATTTCTCAGTTGAGCATCAACAACAGAGGTCAAACGGTCAGACACCGAAAAACTGCATCTCCGGTTACATAGTCACACACACACACACACACACACACACACACACACACACACACACACACACACACACACACACACACACACACACACACACACACACACACACACAACACACAAACACACACACACACACACACACACACACACACACACACAACACACAACACACACACACACACACAAACACACACACACACACACACACACACACACACACACACACACACACACACACACACACAATTACGAGACACAACAGAGAGAGATCAGTTTCAAAGCCAGTCTTAGTCTCAGTGGCCTCGCTACAATGGCACAGCGATTACAGGTCTCAGTGGCCTCACAGCTGAAGTCTAATCTCCCTCTTACAACAGAACAGCATAAGACAATAAAACAACCATTAGACAAGCTATTCTCAAGACAAAAACCTATACCACTCCCTTTAGACAATGTACATTTTGGGATATTTGATGTTAATTCTATTATATATAATTTATATTTGAGATTTTTCAAAGTAGCCACCCTTTGCCTTGATGACAGCTTTGCACACTCTTGGCATTTTCTCAACCAACTTCATGAGGTAGTCACCTGGAATGAATTTCAATGAACAGGTGTGCCTTCTTGAAAGTTAATTTGTGGAATTTCTTTCCTTCTTAATGCGTTTGTTGTGACAAGGTAGGGTTTGTATACAGACGCCCTATTTGGTAAAATACCAAGTTCATATTATGGCAAGAACAGCTCAGAGAAATGTCAGTCCATCATTACTTTAAGACATGAAGGTCAGTCAATAAGGAAAATATAAAGGACTTTAAATGTTTCTTCAAGTGCAGTCGCAAAAACCATCAAGCGCTATGATGAAACTGGCTCTCATGAGGACCGCCAGTGGAAAGGAAGATCCAGAGTTACCTCTGCTGCAGAGGATAAGTTCATTAGCGTTACCAGACTCAGAAATTGCAGCCCAAATAAATGCTTCACAGAGTTCAAGTAACATCTCAACATCAACTGTTCAGAGGAGACTGCGTGAATCAGGCCTTCATGGTCAAATTGCTGCAAAGAAACCACTACTAAAGGACACAGTAAGAACAAGAGACTTGCTTGGGCCAAGAAACACAAGCAATGGACATTAGACTTGTGGAAATCTGTCCTTTGGTCTGATGAGTCTAAATTTCAGATTTTTGGTTCCAAACACGTCTTTGTGAGACGTAGAGTAGGTGAATGGATGATCTCCACATGTGTGGTTCCCACCGTGAAGCATGGAGGAGGAGGTGTAATGGTGTGGGGGTGCTTTGCTGGTGACACTGTCAGTGATTTACTTAGAATTCAAGGCACACTTAACCTGCATGGCTACCACAGCATTCTGCATCAATACGCTATTTCATCTGGTTCATGCTTAGTCATTTGTTTTCAGCAGGACAATGACCCAACACACCTCCAGGATGTGTAAGACCTATTCTACCAATCAGGAGAGTGATGGAGTGTGTCATCAGATGACCTGGCGTCTACAATCACCTGACCTCAACCCAATTGAGATGGTTTGGGATGAGTTGGACATCAGAGTGAAGGAAAAGCAGCCAACAAGTGCTCAGTATATGTGAGAACTCCTTCAAGACTGTTGGAAAAGCATTCCTGGTGAAGCTGTTTGAGAGAATGCCAAGAGTGTGCAACGCTGTCATCAAGGCGAAGGGTGGGTACTTTGAAGAATCTCAAATATAACATATATTTTGATTTTTGTAAAACTGTTTTGGTTACTACATGATTCCATTTGTGTTATTAAATAGTTGTGATGTCTTCACTATTATTCTACAATGTAGAAAATAGTCAAAATAAAGACAAACCTTTGAATGAGTAGGTGTGTCCAAACTTTTGACTGGTACGTATTAGTTTAGTACAAATGTACTACCATTTAATAACAACCACTGTATTAGCATATAATAACAACTACTGTATTACCAAATAATAACAACTACTGTATTCCCATATAATAACAACTACTGCATTACCATATAATAACAACTACTACATTACCGTATAATAACAACTACTACATTACCGTATACCCAGTCAAAACTGTTCGCTGCTCTGGCTCCCCAATGGTGGAACACACTCCCTCACGACGCCAGGACAGCGGAGTCAATCACCACCTTCCGGAGACACCTGAAACCCCACCGCTTTAAGGAATACCTAGGATAGGATAAAGTAATCCTTCTCACCCCCCCCCCCTTAAAAGATTTAGATGCACTATTGTAAAGTGGCTGTTCCACTGGATGTCATAAGGTGAATGCACCAATTTGTAAGTCGCTCTGGATAAGAGCGTCTGCTAAATGACTTAAATGTAATGTAAATGTAAATGTAATAATAACAACTACTACATTACCGTATAATAACAACTACTACATTACCATATAATAACAACTGCTTTATTCCCATATAATAACAACTACTGCATTACCGTATAATAACAACTACTGCATTACCATATAATAACAGCTACATTACCGTATAATAACAACTACTGTATTCCCATATAATAACAACTGCTTTATTCCCATATAATAATAACTACTGCATTACCGTATAATAAGAACTAGTGCATTATCATATAATAGCAACTACTACATTACCGTATAATAACAACTACTGCATTACCATATAATAACAACTACTACATTACCGTATAATAACTACTGCATTGCCATACAATAACTACTGCATTACCATATAATAACTACTGCATTACCATACAATAACTAATGCATTACCATATAATAACTACGGCATTACCGTATACTAACTACTTCATTACCATACAACAACTACCCCATTACCGTATAATAACTACTGCATTACCATATAATAACAACTACTACATTACCATATACGAACTACTGCATTACCGTATAATAACACCTACTGCATTACCATATAATAACTACTGCATTATCATATACTAACTACTACATTACCATATAATAACTGCTGCATTGCCATGTAATAACTACTGCATTACCATGTAATAACTACTGCATTGAAGTATAATAACAACTACTGCATTACCATATAATAACTGCTGCATTACCATATAATAACTGCTGCATTACCATATACTAACTACTGCATTACCATATACTAACTACTGCACTACCATATAATAACTACTGCATTACAATGTAATAACTACTGCATTACCATGTAATAACTACTGCATTCCCATATAATAACTGCTGCATTACCATATAATAACTACCGCATTACCATATACTAACTACTGCACTACCATATAATAACTACTGCATTACCATGTAATAACTACTGCATTACCATATAATAACAACTGCATTACCATGTAATAACTACTACATTACCATGTAATAACTACTGCATTGCCGTATAATAACAACTACTGCATTACCATATAATAACAACTGCATTACCATATAATAACTACTGCATTACTGTATACTAACTACTGCATTACCATATAATAACTACTGCATTACCATGTAATAACTACTGCATTACCATATAATAACAACTGCTGCATTACCATATAATAACAACCACTGTATTACCATATAAAAATTTAAAAACTTTATTTAACCAGGTAGGCCAGTTAAGAACAAGTTCTCATTTACAACTGTGGCCAAGATAAAGCAAAGCAGTGCGACAAAAACAACAACACAGAGTTACACATAAACAAACATACAGTCAATAACACAATATGAAAATCTATGTACATTGTGTGCAAATGTAGAAGAGTAGGGAGGTAAGGCAATAAATAGGCCATAGAGGCGAAACAATTACAATTTAGCATTAACACTAGAGTGATAGATGTGCAGATGATGATGTGCAAGTAGAGATACTGGGGTGCAAAAGGAGCAAGAGGATAAATAACAATATGGGGATGAGGTAGTTTGGTGTGCTATTTACAGATGGGCTGTGTACAGGTACAGTGATAGGTAAGCTACTCTGACAGCTGGAGCTTAAAGTTAGTGAGGGAGATATAAGACTCCAGCCATTCGTTCCAGTCAACGGCAGCAGAGAACTGGAAGGAAAGGCGGCCAAAGGATATAATAACAACCAGATGTATTACTATATAATAACAACCATATAAAGTTGTTTTCCTCCATTGTTAGTAAACAATGTGTTTGTTTACAAACAATGTATAGCTTCAAAAAATGATCTCATGGACACTGTCAATCATTGTATCCATAGCGCCATTTACGAATTTGAGTGATATTACATTTCTCCTGCCCCAAACCCTCATCTTTGTATCCAAACCAAGCTGTTAGGCTGTTATATAAATTAAGTGCCGGGGCCAAATCCCTGATTGTGTGACAAACGCATTTGATAACAGTGTCTGCCATAGAGGGATGCCGCAAAGGAGGTAAACACATTAGATACATCTGATTGGCCCTGAGGTAGTTTTAAAAAACACTCTGGCTCCTCCCCTCTCGCTAGCTACCATGACTTTTTATGGCTGCGTCTAACTATGACATCACTGTAGCTAGCCAGAGAGGAGAGGACCAGAGGGACTGACGTCACCCCTCTTTCTCATTCAATGTCAATTACGTAACTATGGTGGGAGCCATGCCGATGGTGCATATGGCAATGGCAACCCTCACGTGTGGGACACAATAAAACAGACATGACATCACTGCAGAGAGAGCGAGGGAGAGAGAAGGACAGAGTGAGAAGCGAGAGAGAGAAGGACGGAGAGAGCGAGAGCGAGAGAGAGAGAGAGAGAGAGCAAGTCCATGCTATGGGGATAACGTCATGGGGGTTTTGGGGGATGTGCCACAAGGTCCATCTAAAAGAACAGAACAGCCAAATGACGCCAGCCAGGACATTATGCAACCCAAATAACAGTCAACAGACTAGGAGGTTTGGCACGAAAGTAGAAGGGCCAGCCTGTCACATCAAATGATGCCCAATCATTCACCCACTTATAGATGTGTGGGCTATTCCAAATTGGATGCCCCTGGCCTACAGTGGTGTGTGTGTTTGGTCTGTCTGTCCAGACAGCGATATGAGAGACTACTCTTGGGTGTGTGTGTTGCTTGATGAGTGATCGAGGCAAATAACACACGCACACACACACACACACACACAGAAAAACACAACACACACTTCCCCTCGGCACAGCCCTCCCCGCATAAGCAAACTCTCCTGTCGACAGGAAATCCTTCCACCCACGTCCCTGCCTCGCTTAGCAACCAGCGTCACGCTATACCTCCGCCGACACACACACCACACACACAATCATGCACAGTCACACACAGAACAACACATACACGCACACAAAAACCCACACATGTGCACTCACACGGACAAGTCAGAATTGGAAATGTAACATCTTATCTGACAAAAACACAAGACAGAGCCCTCTCCACACGAGCAGTGGCATTCCTGGTCCGACACAATCCTTAAACTCACTCACTCACACACACACCAGAATCATCCCTTCAAATCTGTCGGCAACCTCAGCTAGAAATGAGAACATCTCTCAAAATATAAAACCTTTTTTTCATCCCCGCTCTATTTATACCCGAGCTTTATAAGGACTGAGTTAGTTAGCAAGAGGACACACTCACACACACAATGTTCACACACACACACACATGCTGGGCGCTCTCTTACTGACGTGAGTGGAGCTAATTGAGCCAGGCTCGCTGTGCTGTGGACAATGACTCCATTCGGGCACAGCAGGGTGGCTATTGAAGAGTCAATGACAATTATAACCTGGGGGGGGGGGACACAAAGACCATCGTTCTTCTTTCCACTAATATGCTGTGGTTCCACTATACGGCTTTAGACTGCATTAACACAGCACTAAACGCACACGCCGCTTAGCTGAGGAAAGAGGAGTAGGGAGGAGGGTATATGTGAATTAGCTCAAAGAGAGAAATGACGGTCTTTGTTAGTGCTGACCTATGTGTCAAATGAAAGTCGTTATTGACCCATTGGGTTTAGGATGGATGATATCTATAACATTGACTGGCCTTCACTCTCACATCCAGACTACACAGGACTGGACATGTCTATTTTGACTAGGCCAGACCAATGCTGGATACCAATAAAGAGGACCAATAGCTGTAGACCAGCATTAGTTGTCTTTGGTAAGCAATTGATCAAGCACATGTTTTATCTGGGATAAATGAAGGCTCATTTCAATGAAATATGACATGGAAATCGGACTTTTGCATTAGGCATTTATTGACGTTGGTGGGGGGTCCGGGGAAACGTCAGTTACAGTGTGTTTGGAGTCCAGACACAGTGAGAGCTCCGACATAGGGGGTCTCTTCATTGAGACTATCAGGGCGATATTGGGCTGAGATCCTAAATGAACACAGCCAATGGGGATCATTATCTGAATGAACGATGCCATACGGTGAGGCGGGTGAATTATGAATGAACTTCACTAGATCACCACAGGTTCTCTCGCTCTCTCTCTGTTCCCTCCGTCTCGCTCTTGCTGTCCTCTCTCTCGCTCTCTTTCTATCCCTTGCACTCGCTCCTGCCCCCCACTCTCTCTCTCTCGCTCATCAATATGTAAAAATAGCAGAGCCAATCACCCACACAGACCACAGACACACGGAGAGACAGAGACAGAGATTGACACTCTGTCTAACAAGTGAACATTCCCTGCACTGCCGTGGATACACATTTACACACAGACAGAGATGTAAACACACTCGCACTCGAACAAACACACAGATTACGGACAGGCGAACAAACCCACGGAAAGTCACACGCAGGATTCTAGCGCCATACGATAATACAAAACAAATACTTTTGCACGTGTAAATAAAGAGATGCTGATGAACAGATGAAACACATGCAATAATGACAGACATGCTTGTTCACTCTTATCAAACACAGTGGCCCTGATATGCTGGCGAATACACAAACTCCACGGTTAGGGAGTCCATTTATTATAAATATATTCAGAGAGAGAGAGAGAGAGAGAGAGAGAGAGAGAGAGAGAGAGAGAGAGAGAGAGAGAGAGAGAGAGAGAGAGAGAGAGAGAGAGGGGGAGAGAGGGGGAGAGAGAGAGGGGGAGAGAGAGAGAGAGAGAGAGAGAGAGAGAGAGAGAGAGAGAGAGAGAGGGGGAGAGAGGGAGAGAGAGAGAGGGGGAGAGGAAGATAGAGAGAGAGAGAGAGAGAGAGAGAGAGAGAGAGAGGGAGGGGGAGAGAGGGAGGAGAGAGAGAGGGGGGAGATAGAGAGAGAGAGAGAGAGAGAGAGAGAGAGAGAGAGAGAGAGAGAGAGGGGGAGAGAGGGAGGAGAGAGAGAGAGGGAGAGAGAGAGAGGGAGACGGAGAGGGAAAGAGGGAGAGAGAGATGTGGTGTGTGTCTGTATGTGTGTGTGTGTGTGTGTGTGTGTAACATGATGTGATAGTGCTCACCCTGTGCCACGCGCTCTTTCCACTGTTGCTGTGCGTCTGATCAGATCTGCCTCTCTCAGCCTATTTGCCGCCTGTCACACTCGCACGTACAGTACCCAGCCCCTTATCCCCACACAAGAGTCCCTTCTTAATCTAAGCTATGACATACAGCTCAATTCATCCCCATGTATTACAAGACTTTACCCAAAGCTGACTAAAACATCACTCTTCTCTCTCTATCCATGGACACAGTGTACAGTATACCAACAACCCTAAACCACCGAGCTCAGCTGATTAAAACCTCCCCATCCCTATCTCTCTCTCTCTCTCTCTCTCTCTCTCTCTCTCTCTCTCTCTACCTCTCTCTCTCTCTCTCAATTTACTCTCTCTTTCTCTCTCTCAATTTTTGATTTATCTCTCCTTCTAACATGAGTGGATGGGGTCCCCCTGTTCCCTTAAAAGTGTACACTCCTCTGGACCCCTTCCCTCCAGTCGACGACTGTCAACACTCACTTAGACTTTCCCCTTTACTCTCCCTTCAAAACAAACACATAACTATCCCTCGCTCTGTCTCACTGAAAAACACACTGTCTCTCTACTTAGAAGTGCAGAAGCAGCACATGTCAACACTTAACCTCCTTTGGTTGCTAAAGTCTACACACACACACACACACACACACACACACACATACATACATACATACATACATACATACATACATACATACATACATACATACATACATACATACATACATACATACATACATACATACATACATACATACATACATACATACATACATACACACCCCCTCCCCCCATCACCACCACCACAGACAGCGATTGAAAAGAGCCATAAAGTCACCTTAGAATCCTTCTGTTGTCCAGACGAGCCCCTTCCTTTCCTCCTCTCCGATAGCTCTACCTCTCCTCTCCTAGTCTGCAATGTCAGTTCCCTCCACTGAGCCTGAGCCCCTCCATTTCCGCCCCAGCTCTGCGTTTCTGGCACTGAGCAACACAGGCGACTGACTGCGTTCCTGTAGTCTCCTCTCTCTCTCTCTCTCTCTCTCTCTCTCTCTCTCTCTCTCTCTCTCTCTCTCTCTCTGCTCTCAGCTCTCTCTCTCTCTCTCTCTCATTAGAGTTGTGTGTTCCACAGCTCAGCCAGTCAGCCTGCCTGGCCCACCAACAGGAGTCCCAGTCTTCTCCAGGGTCCCAATGCTAGTGTTGTTCTCTGAAAGAATGCCATTGTCTCTGAACAGAGCTCTTCCTCCCTCAGAGCGTCAGCAGGTTACCAGGGCAACGAGGGCCTGCCTAGAGGGAGCTGATCAGATCATGCTGTTCAGAGGTTCCAGTAGGCTAGACTGACTAGCTGACTGACTGGCTGACTGGCTGACTGACTGACTGGCTGGCTGACTGACCGGCTGACTGAAGGACTTCCTCAACACAGGAAACACTCAACTAAAGAAAGAAGCATTGAGCCTTTGTCATTTATACATTCTTAATTCAAGTTACTATATATATATATATATACACAGTACCAGTCAAAAGTTTGGACACACCTACTCATTCAAGGGTTTTTCTGTATTTCCTCCTATTTTCTACATTGTAGAATAATAGTGAAGACATCAAAACTATGAAATAACATATGGAATCATGTAGTAACCAAAAGAAAGTGTTAAACAAATCAAATTAATGCCTTAATGACAGCTTTCCACGCTCCTGGCATTGTCTCAACCAGCGTCACGAGGTGGTCAATTGGAATGCAATTCATTTAACAGGTGTGCCTTGTTAAAAGTCAATTTGTGGAAATTCTTTCCTTCTTAATCGGTTTGAGCCAATCACTTGTGTTGTGACAAGGTAGGGTTGGTAAACAGAAGATGTCCGATTTGGTAAAAGACTGAATCCATATTATGGCAAGAACAGTTCAGATAAGCTCAGAGAAACGACATTCCATCATCACTTTAAGACATGAAGGTCAGTCAATCCAGGAAAATGTTTCTTCAAGTACAGTCGCAAAAACCATCAAGCGCTATGATGAAACTGGCTCTCATCAGGACCGCTACAGGAAAGGAAGACCCAGAGTTACCTCTGCTGCCGAGGATAACCTCATTAGACTTCCTTAGACTTATCAGCCTCAGAAATTGCAGCCCAAATAATTGCTTCACAGAGTTCAAGTAACAGACACATCTCAACATCAACTGTTCAGAGGAGACTGTGTGAATCAGGCCTCCATGGTCGAATTGCTGCAAAGAAACCACTACTAAAGGACACCAATAAGAACAAGAGACGTGCTTGGGCTAAGACATTCAAGCAATGGACATTAGACCGGTGGAAATCTGTCCTTTGGTTTGACGAGTACAAATTTAGGATTTTTGGTTCCAACCGCTGTGTCTTTGTGAGACGCAGAGTAGGTGAACAGATGATCTCCACATGTGTAATTCCCACCGTGAAGCATGGAGGAGGAGGTGTGATGGTGTGGGGGTGCTTTGCTGGTGACACTATCAGTGATTTATTTAGAATTCAAGGCACACTTAACCAGCATGGCTACCACAGCATTCTGCAGCAATACGCCATCCCATTAGGCTTGCGCTTAGTGGGACTGTAAATTGTTTTCAACAGGACAATGACCCAACACACCTCCAGGATGTGTAAGGGCTATTTGACCAAGAAGGAGAGTGATGGAGTGCATCATCAGATGACCAACATCAGAATCAACCGGCCTCAAGCCAATTGAGATTATTATTATATATTTTTTATTTAACCTTTATTTGACTAGGCAAGTCATTTAAGAACAAATTCTTATTTACAATGATGGCCTACACTGGCCAAACCCTAACCCAGACGAAGCTGGGCCAATTGTGTGCCACCCTATGGGACTCCCAATAATCGCCGGTTGTGATACAGCTTGGAATCCAACCAGGGTCTGTAGTGACCCTGGTAGTGACCCTGTAGAGACTCCTCTAGCACTGAGATGCAGTGCATTAGACTGCTGTGCCACTCGGGAGATGGTTTAGGATAAGTTGGACAGCAGAATGAAGGAAAAGCAGTCAACAAGTGCTCAGCATATGTGGGAACTCCTTCAAGACTATTGGAAAAGCAATCCAGGTGAAGCTGGTTGAGAGAATGCCAAGAGTGTGCAAAGCTGTCATCAAGGTAAAGGGTGGCTACTTTGAAGAATCTCAAAATATAAAATGTATCTTGACATGTTTCACACTTTTTGGTTACTACATGATTCCATGTGTGTTATTTCATGTCTTCGCTATTATTCAACAACGTAGAAAATTATACAAATAAAGAGAAACCCTTGAATGAGTAGGTGTGTCCAAACTTGACTGGTACTATATAATTTAGTTTATGTCTAGTCTAGCATAATAAATTGTTTAACATAAAATAATACATGTATTTATATATATACATATACATTTATTTTCTGGACTCTTGACATTGCTCCCTCTGTTATTTCTTATTTTCTTTCTTTTTATTTGGGGATTTGCGTGTATTGTTTTGTATTGCTAGGTATTACTGCACTGTTGGAGCAAGGAACATAAGCATGGAAGGCTTATACATGCAAATCCCAAGAAAAAAAAGAAAGGAATTACACATATTTTGCGACAACATCTACAAGATATGTGTACGCGACCAATAACATTGGATTTGATTTGTATGTGTGAAATGTAACACCATATATTGTCAGCAAACGGTTTAAATACACTCAACGCTATATAGCACATACTTTCTGACATAAACATGAATCACAAGATAGTGACATTGTAATCTAGGCTAGGAATAAGCTCAAATGTATATTTTTGGGCAACCCTTTACATTTAGTCTCCCTTATACCTGTGTAATTACTGTGGTAACAACACTATACTAATAAATGTGGACTTACATTTCAATTCAATTCAAAGGGAAACATGTTTCATTGCCGAAGCAACAAAAGTGAGAAGAAACAAGAAACAACACAAAACATTATTATTTTTTTTAAGTCACAGTAACACTTCGAACACACCGACAGCGTCACTGCATTTTGGTAGAGCAGAATTACATTCATTTCCAATGAAACGCTGCGTTTGCCTTGCAGAATTGCGTTGCAGAGGCAGTTGCAGTGCGTTCGGTATGGTGCTCATCAAAGAAATGCATATGCCTCAAACTGTACATATCCCGATCCGTACAATTTTGCGCAAGGACACGGTCAATGTGTTTGAAGTGTAAACATTGCATTCATAAAGGTTTCAAAAGGATAAAGACGTTTAAATGTTATATTACCATCTAAATATTGGTTGTATTCTCTCTCTCTCTCTCTCTCTGCCCCCCTCTCTCCCCCTCACTCTCTCTCTCAATTGAATTGAAGTGGCTGTATTGGCATGGGAAACATATGTTGACATTGCCAAAGCAAGTGAAATAGATAGTAAACAATAGAAAAATAAACAATAAAAGGTTAACAGTAAACAGTCACAAAAGAATAAAGACATTTCAAATGTCATATTATGTCCATATAGTGTCTTTCTCTGATTAGAAGGCAGCGTGTGTTTGTGCAGACCCAGAGGGCTGTGTTATGTCCTAGTGACTGTCAGGATCTTATACATGTCTGCAGAGTTTACTGCTGTTTTATCTGCTCTAGGAGCCAAACATCACTCACTCACTCACTCACTCACTCACTCACTCACTCACTCACTCACTCACTCACTCACTCCTCCACCACCTCATCCTCCTTCTTCTTCTCTATCCCCTGCTCCTCCACCTCCTTTCCTTCCTCCCCCTGTTCATCAGCAAATGGAGGTGCATGCTGACAGAGCAGAAGAGGGATGGAGGAAGGAGGCTGAGTGTATGATGTAACTGGATAGTGGTAGCCATGTCTAACTGGTACAGTATGCTCAGTAGGTAATATATGGGGAGAAGAGTGCTGGTCCTCACATACACTACTGTACCAGTATACACACACTACAGTACCAGTATACATACATACACTACTGTACCAGTATACACACACTACTGTACCAGTATACATTCACTACTGTACCAACTATACACACACTACTGTACCAGTATACACACACTACTGTACCAGTATACATTCACTACTGTACCAGTATACACACACTACTGTGCCAGTATACACACACTACTGTACCAGTATACACACACTACTGTACCAGTATACACACACTACAGTACCAGTATACATACACACACTACTGTACCAGTATACACACACTACTGTACCAGTATACATTCACTACTGTACCAGTATACACACACTACTGTACCAGTATACACACACTACTGTACCAGTATACATTCACTACTGTACCAGTATACATTCACTACTGTACCAGTATACACACACTACTGTACCAGTATACACACACTACTGTACCAGTATACATTCACTACTGTACCAGTATACACACACTACTGTACCAGTATACACACACTACTGTACCAGTATACATTCACTACTGTACCAGTATACATTCACTACTGTACCAGTATACACACACTACTGTACCAATATACACACACTACTGTACCAGTATACATACACTACTGTATAGTCAGTGTGTTTTTCCTTGAAGGAGTCAACACACACACACACACACACACACACACACACACACACACACACACACACACACACACACACACACACACACACACACACACAGGTCTGTGAGTTAGCCATCCATGATCCTTAACTCCTTAAATGGAGCTGCCACTCCGTCCAGCCTACCCATGAGCCTCGGCCAGAGGGGGCGGGCGAGCAATCAAATGTTTGACAGGAAACAGACGGCGGGCCAAGCTGTCAATCAAACAACAGACCATTTACTCATTTTCTCAGTGTTTTTTTTTTTTTGTCTTCACATTTTTTAAACACATACACACACACAAGCACACACAGAAGTCTGGACGGCTACTGTTGAACCTGTAGATGCTCCTTCTTACAGCTTGACAGTAGGATGGATGCGTGGTGGTTAAATAAAATCATCCTCTACCTCCTAACCCGCAATTGGTGAAACATACATTCCTGGGAAATAGTCTGTTACTCCCTGACTTCCCTGGCTGGAAGGCTCCCTTTCTCTCTCTCTCCCCCACAAAATCAGAGCTGACTTCTGGGTATGGATCGATAGTAATCCCGGGCTGTAGGAGCTGTTTATTTTGGAAAGTGTGTGAGCCTGAGGCCCAGCGGGTGATAGAGTCCACTTCTCACACCCAGACACAGCTATAAACCTGTGGGCGAGCGCGCTGGCCACACACCCACAAGTGTTCGCCAACACACAAACATGCATGCGCATGCGCGTATACAAACAAATGCACACTCAATTCATTTAAATTCAAAGGGCTTTATTGGCATTGGAAACATATCTTTACATTGCCACAGCAAGTGAAATAGATAATGATCAAAAGTGAAATAAACTGCCCAAAATAAACAGTAAACATTCCACTTACAAAAGTTCCAAATGAATAGAGACATTTCTAATGTCATATTATGGCTATATATATATACACACAGTGTTGTAACCATGTGCAAATAGTTCAAGTACATACTCTCTCTCCAGTCCTTGCCTGTCTGTGTGTCCAGGGCCAGAGAGAGACACACAGCCGGGTCTCTACTCTACTTGACACGACTGTGGGAAGCATTGGAGTCAACATGGTCCAGCATCCCTGTGGAACGCTTTCAACACCTTGTAGAGTCCATGCCCCGACGACTTAAAGCTTTCCTAATGTTTTGTACACTCAGCGTTCCACAGGGATGCTGGACCATGTTGACTTCATTGCTTCCCACAGTCGTGTCAAGTTGGCTGGATGTCCTTTGGGTGGTGGACCATTCTTGAAAGACACAGGAAACTTGAGTATTAAAAACCCAGCAGCGTTGCAGTTCTTGACACACTCAAACCTGTGCGTCTGGGCCGCTCTACCATGCACCATTCAAAGGCTCTCTTCTCAATTGTCTCAAGGCTTAAAAATCATTATTTAACCTGTCTCCTCCACTTCATCCACTCTGATTGAAGTGGATTTAACAAGTGACATTAATGAGGGATCATAGCTTTCACCTGGATGTCATGGAAAGAGCAGGTGCTCCTAATGTTTTCTACACTCAGTGTATATATATATATATATATATATACCATGATGTATAGTGCCCTGCCCTCTCCCAGTGTCGGTGACGTGGTGCTCAGGATAGAGTGTGAAGGGCAGTACACCTCCAGAGAAATAGAACACAGCCACTACATCTCTTTCTCTCTACTCTTGTCCCTCCCATTCCTCTCTTCCCTCCCTCTGTCCTCAATGACTCATCCCACCCAGTGAGAGAGAAATGGAGAGAGAGAGAGAGAGAGAGAGAGAGAGAGAGAGAGAGCAGGAAAGAGAGAGAGCAGGAAAGAGAGAAAGCAAAAAGGAGAGGAAGATAAACTGAAAAATAATGATGTACTATGGAAAGACAAAGATGAAATCATATTCAATATTTCCTGTTTATTGCCGACCTTAACATTGAGATTCCATTTTCGGAATGTGAAAAAGTGATTCCTCAAATTATCCTCTTGTTCTTTCCCTCTCTCTCTTGCACAACATTTATTAGAATGACTCAAATGTATGAGATATTTCCACTTGGTTCAAACACACCGAACAAATGTAGGTATTTATCATTATAGACATTATGAGCCATGCATACTCTCCTTTACCTAATGACCTTACCTAATCTCTGATCTGTAATCTCTTTGCCTCAACTCCTGTGTCTCATGGTGGTAGCAGAGCTACCCACAGAGAAGTACATCTCCTTTAGATCTTGGACATTGAACTCCACAGCAGGTAGCAGTGGAGGCCAGTCTAAACCAGGAGGAGAGGCCTTGGTGGGGGTCGGGTATTACAGCATGAGTCCCTGGGTGTGTTCCTCCTGCCTGGAGGTCTTTACAGTATGTAGGTTTGTAAAGCTACCATAAATTTACCAAAGTTACGAGAATCCTTCAGGAATTTTGGTAATTAACAGAAAATCTATGGCAATCAATCGTAACTTCTCAAATGTATATTTGAATATTATATCGGTGTCCATATTATCCATGAGTTTCTAGTGGACAGACCATATGGTACAAGAGAAAATATCCAAATGAATTAAAAAAGCCTCCAATCAACAATGGCATTAAAACATTTACAACAAATAAATATTGACACAGTTAAAATAATTAATGTAAGGGATTTCTTCCATTGACGGAGAGGCGGACCAAAGCGCAGCGTGGTTATTTTGAATCATTTTTTAATAAATCACTTCACATGAACAAACTAACAAAAACAAGAAACGTGAAAATCCAAAACAGCACTATCTGGTGCAACACACAGAGACAGGAACAATCACCCACAAACACACAGTGAATCCCAGGCTACCTAAGTATGATTCTCAATCAGAGACAACTAATGACACCTGCCTCTGATTGAGAACCATACTGGGCCGAAACATAGAAATACCCCCAAAACATAGAAAAACAAACATAGAGTGCCAACCCAACTCACACCCTGACCATACTAATAATGACAAAACAAAAAGGAAATAAAGGTCAGAAAGTGACAATAAATGTGGGTCAAAAATATTATAAATGATATTTCATGCTGAAACCATCAAATGAATAATTTTCATTTGATTTATTGAACCTTTATTTAACTAGGCACCAATGATATTCACTTAGTTGATGGTTTATATTATATTTAGACCTGTGATAATCTGAAGTACCCAAAAGGGCCACTCGATGTCCTGTGACAGATTACATAAAATCCTTGAAAGATACCAGCATCCTGGTAGTTTACTGGTGAACTAAGAAAGTTTCCAACAATATACCCTCCATTTGCAACTTTATCTGTAAGTCCTGCTCAGCGGATTTTATTAACACTTTTTTGTTTACTACCTGATTCCATATGTGTTATTTCATAGTTTTGATGTCTTCACTATTATTTTACAATGTAGAAAATAGTAAAAAAATAAAAAATAAAATTAACTTTAATGAGTAGGTGAAAAAGTATTTGCCCACTTTCTGATTTTCTCTATTTGTGCACATTTTTGATACTGAATGTTATCAGATCTTCAACCAAAACCTAATATTAGATAAAGGAAACCTTAGTTTACAAATAACTACACAAATTGATACATATTTTATATATTTAATTAATAAAGTTATGCAACACCCAATTCCCCTGTGTGAAAAAGTAATTTCCAAATAACACTCACTAACTGGTTGTGCCACCTTTAGATGCAATGACTCCAACCAAACACTTCCTGTAGTTGTTGATCAGTCTCTCACATCAATGTGGAGGAATTTGGGCCCATTCATGCATGTAGAACTGCTTTAACTCAGCAACATTTGTGGGTTTTCAAGCATGAACTGCTCATTTCAAGTCCTGCCACAACATCTCAATTGGGATTAGCTCTGGACTTTGACTAGGCCTGAAATTCTCCTTTTCTGATACAGAGGAGAATTCATGGTTTCTTCTATTAAGGCAAGTCGTCCAAACCATCGCGCTACCACCAACATGCTTGACCATTGGTATGAGGCTCTTACTGTGGAATGCAGTGTTTGGTTTTGATGTGAGCCATGACAAGCCCTTTTAAAGCATTTCCTGACTACAGATGTGAGTGCTACAGGGCAATAGTCATTTATACATGTTACCTTGGCATTCTTGGGCACAGGGACTACAGTGGTCTGCTTGAAACATGTAGGTATTACAGACTGGGTCAGGGAGAGGTTGAAAATGTCAGTGAAGACACTTGCCGGCTGTTCAGTGCATGCTCTGAGTACGCGTCCTGGTAATCCGTCTCGCACTGCAGACTTGTGAATGCTGACCCGTTTAAAGGTCTTACCCATATCAGCTAATGGAGAGCATGATCACACAGAACAGCTGGTGCCTTCATACAAGGTTCAGTGTTGCTTGCCTTAAAGAGAGCATAGAAGGCATTTGGCTAGTCTGGTAAATTCACCTCACTGGGCAGGTCGCGGCTGGGCCTCCCTTTGTAATCCGTGATAAACTTACCACATCCAATAAGAGTCATAGCCGGCGTAGTAGGATTCGATCTTAGTCCTGTATTGATGCTTTGGGGACGACGTCGTTGATTCACTTATTAATGAAGCCGGTGACTGATGTGGTAAACTCCTTAATACCATCGGATGAAAACGGAACATATTCCAGCCTGTGCTAGCATAACAGTCCTGTAGCATGAATCAGGAGGATAGAGTTATGGTCAGATTTGACAAATGGAGGGCGAGGGAAGATTTGTATGCGTTTCTATGCATGGAGTAAAGGTGATCTGGAGTTTTTTCATCAGGTGACATGCTGGTAGAAATGAGGTAAGACGGATTTCGGCTTCCCTGCATCCCTGCCACCAGGAGTGCCACCTCTGGATGAGCATTTCCTTGTTTTCTTTATGGCCCTCTTCAGCTCCTTGAGTGAGGTCTTAGTGCTAGCATCGATTTGTGGTAGTAAATAGACAGCCACGAAAAACATAGATGAAAACTCTCTAGGCAAATAGTATGGTCTACATCTTATCATGAGGTATTCGAACTCAGGCAAGCAGAACCTCCAGACATCCTTTGTATCAGAGATCATGCAGCAGCTGTTGTTAACATAGAGACTCAAATCTCCCCCTTGAGTTTACCCTAAGCTGCCACTCTGTCTTGCAGATGTATAGAAGAAACAGCTAGATGTATATTATCCATGTTGTTGTTCAGCCACGATTCCGAGAAACGTAAGATATTACAGTTCTTCAGGTCCCGTTGATAGGATAGTCTCAGCTCGTCCAGTTTGTTCTCCAGTGATTGTACGTTCGCCAATAGAACGGAGGGTAGAGGAGATTTATCTACTAGCTCATGTAGTTTCATCAGGGTATGTGGGCCTCTATTGCGTCGGCCTCTGTCTTTCTCCTCCGGGTCTCGGGGGTGTAAGGGCCTGGTCCGGGGTGACCAGTATGTCCTGCGCAGTCCGACATGTTGAAGTAGAAATCTCAATCCAAATCGAGGTTAGCGATAGCTGTTTTGATGTCCAAAAGCACTTTCCGGTTACAGGAAAAGATGGAAGAACCATTATGTTAAAAAAAAATACACACAAAATAACAGAATTGGCCAGCAGCCGTAAAACGTCAGCTACCCATTCCGGCTTTCCATTCCAGCGCCATCTGTTTGATCGTAAGAGATTCATTATAAACTGTTATATGACATTGGATACACTTAATGCAGACATGCACCCTGACCTGCATGGGTGATTGACAGCATAGATCATTTTGTAGATTGTTCATTTATGCAGCTAGCTGGGCATTTCCTGTGACACTCTCTTGCTCTAGGAAACAAAATCAGTCACAACACCAAATGTAACTCTCCAGTTCAGTTCACAAACCATTACTTTGCACTGCTCATTGCTCATTTCAAACCAGTGTGATATAGCACTCACGCACGTCCACGCACACACACACACACACATACTCATAGTCTTTCAAATCGCTGTCTGGACAGACAGACCAGACACACCACGCACTCCACTGTAGGCCAGGGGCATCCAATTTGGAATAGCCCACACATATCCTGGACCTATAAAGTGGGTGAATGATTGGGCATCATTTGATGTGACAGGTCTAGCCACTCTACTTTCGTGCCAAACTTCCTCCTTGGTGCATGGAATGGTGGAGCGCCGTGGCCTGTCTGATTACACAGTGGTGCAGCTCAGCTCAGCCCCAAAACCACTCATCATTACCTGTCACAGACCCAACCCTCAGTCCCCAACCCCCCTCCTAGACCCAACCCTCAGTTCCCAAATCCCCTCCTAGACCCAACCCCAGTCCCCAAACCCCTCCTAGACCCAACCCTCAGTTCCCAAATCCCCTCCCAGACCCAACCCCCAGTCCCCAAACCCCCTCCTAGACCCAACCCTCAGTCCCCAAAGCCCCTCCTAGACCCAACCCCCAGTCCCCAAACCCCCTCCTAGACCAAACCCTCAGTCCCCAAACCCCTCCCAGACCCAACCCCCAGTCCCCAACCCCCTCCTAGACCAAACCTCAGTTCCCAAACCCCTCCTAGACCCAACCCCCAGTCCCCAAACCCCTCCTAGACCCAACCCTCAGTTCCCAAATCTCCTCCCAGACCCAACCCCCAGTCCCCAAACCCCTCCTAGACCCAACCCTCAGTCCCCAAACCCCCTCCTAGACCCAACCCCCAGTCCCCAAACCCCCTCCTAGACCAAACCCTCAGTCCCCAAACCCCCTCCTAGACCCAACCCCCAGTCCCCAAACCCCCTCCTAGACCCAAACCCCAGTCCCCAAACCCCTCCCAACCCAGCCCCCAAACCCCCAGTCCCCAACCCCTCCCAGACCCAACCCCAGTTCCCAAATCCCCTCCTAGACCAAACCCCAGTCCCCAAACCCCCTCCTCAGACCCAACCCGCAGTTCCCAAATCCCCTCCCAGACCCAACCCCCAGTCCCCAAACCCCCTCCTAGACCCAACCCTCAGCCCCCAAACCCCCCTCCTAGACCAAACCCTCCCAGTCCCCAGACCCCCTCCCAGACCCACTCCCAGCCCCCAAACCCCCTCATCACGTATCAATCACATTCCCAGACCCCCTCCCAGCCAGGCAAGCACCATAGGCCTATTCCACAACCATCCCTGCCTATTCCATAAATACTCATAAAACATGCAGCCAAAAAACCATGGCGGGTGCGATTGCCTTTCGGCGACAGATGCACAAAAGCTCTTTCTCTTTCAAGAGACCGTAGGAAAGCATGACCCACTTACATCGAACAATTTGGAACGCTCCTCTCGTGTGTGTGTGTGTAATACGGCCTCCCATCGTCCCTGGGACAAACAAACCAAATCAATGAGCTAGAGGAGAACAGACAGACAGACAGACAGACAGACAGACAGACAGACAGACAGACAGACAGACAGACAGACAGACAGACAGACAGACAGACAGACAGACAGACAGACAGACAGCATGATTTGATGGCTGCCTCACTCAGTAGAGTTTTAGACGTGTATATGCTTAAGTATTTGTGTGTGTGTGTGTGTGTACTTTCTTGTGTGATGATGCAGTTTGCATGTATATCTCCATGTGCTTATAATTATGGTGTGTGTTTTAAGTGTGTGTGCGCCTGTGTGCATGAGTGTGTATGTGCAAGCTCTGTTTATCTACGTCTGTGTGCGTCTATGTGTGTGTATGCTCGTACATGAGTGTGTGTGTGTGTGTGTGCCTGCAGACCTGCGTGCACACGTGTGTGTTTGCCATTCTCCTTGTGCGCATGTGTGTTATATGAGTGTGTTTACGTGTGTGTTTGTGCCTGTGCCTGTGTGTGTGTGTGTGTGTGTGTGTGTGTGTGTGTGTGTGTGTGTGTGTGTGTGTGTGTGTGTGTGTGTGTGTGTGTGTGTGTGTGTGTGTGTGTGTGTGTGTGTGTGTGTGTGTGTGTGTGTGTGTGTGTGTGTGTGTGTGTGTGTGTGTGCGTGCGTGTAGCCTGCAGCCAGACAATCTGGGCTTGCCATCTAATTGGCCCAGCTGATGTCATGTCATCAGCTCCGCTGTTTGTTTGTTTATTTGTTTAGTTGTTTACCCTTCATCTCCATCTTTTAGGAAGAACACTCAGCCGTCATTAGTTGCCATGCGTCGTTAGTGTGCGATTATTAATGATGAACTGACCAGTGAACGAGAAGACATGAGTAACATAAATATAACATGGGATAGCTGTAATAACTGGTTTATATATCCTGACTATTAACGCCAATGTAAACCCAACACAAGCTGATAGTACATACCGGCATGTCTTAGTTCCTGCTGGATGTGATTGCAGTGGTTGTACCTAATGCAATGTATCACCTAATGCCATTTCCCCATAGCAGACATGGTTAACATGCCACACACGCAGACATTGGGCCAGACATGCCATTTGAGCAGAGATATCACTGTCCAGCTCGCCATAAAACCCGCGGGCGGTGATTGTTTCAAATACTTAAGCTGGGTTGGATTTTGTTTGCCGGGCACAATGGAACCAATTGAATAGTTTACAGGACTTTTACGTCATCCACTTCCCCTGATTTCAACTACAGAGCCGTGACGCTAACTATATCGTCAGACTGAAACGCACACAGCACCGTGCTATACAGAACCCCATTGAGTGACGCTAAAACAATATCAGCCCGTTGAGAAGACTGGTTTCTCACTAAAAGAATCTTTCAGATGGGCCATGTGAGCTTGTGTGTGTGTGCGCGCTTTGTGTCTATAAGTGAGGCCCATTGAGAGGGGTTGACCTCTGAGGCACAGAGAGGGCTGTAGATCCCTGTAACCTTTGTGGGTCTGGCTGGTTCTATTGTGTCTTCATAACAGGGGCGTGGAACAGTGGAACAGGGGATCAGGAACATGCAAAGGAGGGAGAACAGATAGATGAAGGGAGCGAGACATTGAGATAGAACAGAAAATGGAGAGAAATGTGGAAAGAGAGAGGGAGAGATGATAAAAGAAGCCCTTGGCTAATGAGTCATGTCCTGTGTGTTTTAATCTGGAATGGTCATCACATCCGGGTACATTAACAATGAGAGAGAGAGAGGAGAAGAGGTGGGTTGGGATAAGTAGAGAGGAAGGGTCGAGAGAAGAAATTGAGAGGTCTAGAGAGAGAGTGGTAGAGCGAGAGAGAGAGAGAGAGAGAGAGAGAGTGGAGTGGTGGGAGGGTAGCTGAGTGGTGGGAGAGAGTGGTGGGAGGGTAGCTGGAGAGGGAGAGAGAGAGTGAGGGGAAGTGAGAGAGAGAAGGAGAGAGAAGGACAGAGAGAGAGAGAGAGAGAGAGAGTGGTAGAGCGAAAGAGAGGGAGAGAGAGAGTGAGCGAGGGGAAGTGAGAGAGAGAAGGAGAGAGAAGGACAGAGAGAGAGAGAGAGAGAGCTCAACGTGATTCCTGATAATTATAGGGGATAGGGTGCCGATAGAGACACGCTCATCAATTCCTGAGCCCAAGGCCATTCTCAGTGAAGGTATGGATTGTATGGACTCTACCACTGACTGCTGGGTATTGGGTGATATGCATTTTTGACTGTGTGTGTGTGTGTGTGTGTGTGTGTGTGTGTGTGTGTGTGTGTGTGTGTGTGTGTGTGTGTGTGTGTGTGTGTGTGTGTGTGTGTGTGTGTGTGTGTGTGTGTGTGTGTGTGTGTGTGTGTGTGTGTGTGGACGTGTTTAACTAGAATAGTACACAAACAAAAATTGGACCAATTTGACCAACATTTTGTTAGTCTCCACGAGGTCAAATGCTATTTCTAGGGGTTTTAGGGTTAAGGTTAGAATTAGTGTTAGGGTTAGAATTACGTTAAGGGTTAGGGTTAGTTTTAGGGTCAGGGTTAGGAACTAGGGTCAAATCAAATCAAATTGTATTAGTCACATACACATGGTTAGCAGATGTTATTAATGCGAGTGTAGCAAAATGCTTGTGCTTCTAGTTCCGACAGTGCAGTAGTATCTAACAAGTAATCTAACAATTCCCCAACAACTACCTAATACACACAAATCTAAAGGGATGGAATAAGAATATGTACATATAAATATATGGATGAAAGATGGCCGAGTGGCATAGGCAAGATGCAATAGATGGTATAAGATATAGACAGTCGTGGCCAAAAAGTTTTGAGAATGACACAAATATACATTTTCACAAAGTTTGCTGCTTCAGTGACTTTAGATATTTCTGTCAGAAGTTACTATGGAATACTGAAGTATAATTACAAGCATTTCATAAGTGTCAAAGGCTTTTATTGACAATTACATGAAGTTGATGCAAAGAGGCAATTTTTGCTGCCTCACTAACGACTCCTTTTGCCTATTCCCTGCCTGCCTGGATTTCCTGTTATCAACCTATGGCCTCATCTCCCGGACGACATTACTAGCCTTTTCCCTGCCTGTACTGTTGCCTTGTTGGACCCCCCTGTGTATGACCTTCCCCTGTGGTCCTTTACAATAAACACCTGCTGCTTGAAACTAGCTCTCTGTCTCCCATAGTGTTCATTACCACATCGGGTGCTGTAGGTGTCCTGGAGGGCAGGTAGTTTCCCCCCGTGATGCGTTGTGCAGACCGCACCACCCTCTGGAGAGCCTTATGGTTGTGGGCGTTGCAGTTGCCGTACCAGGCAGTGATACATCCCGGCAGGATGCTCTCAATTGTGGATCTGTAAACGTTTGTCAGGGTTTTAGGTGACAAGACAAATCTCTTCAGCCTCCTGAGGTTGAAGAGGCGCTGTTGCGCCTTCACCAACTGTCTGTGTGAGTGGACCATTTCAGTTTAGTTTAGGGTTAGGGTTAGGGTTAGGGTTAGGGGTAGGGTTAGGGTTAGGGTTAAGGTTAAGGTTAAGGTTAGGGTTAGGGTTAGGGTAAGAGTACAGGATAGAGTTAAGTTTAGAGTTAGGGGTTAGGGAAAATAGGATTTTAAATGGGACTGAATTGTGTCCCCACAAGGTTAGCTGTACAAGACTGTGTGTGCATGTGTGTGCATGCTTGCGGTACTTCCGTGCGATGAGGGATGGACATTGGAAGGGCAGCTAGGTCTGACTGAAAGAGACAGATCAGTCAAAGCGAGCCGAGCGCTGATACATAAGCTGCATCTTCCCCAGAGAGGCCGACAGCCCTTTGATGTTAATGTGAACAAATAAAAGGAACCCACAATGAATGGAGATGATCTGTGGAGGTTCTCCCTGGAATAGTGTCTACAGTTAGGGAGAGAGAAAGAGACAGACAATCCTATTCTATTCAATGCACTGTGAATCTGTCGGTGGTGCACTTCCAAAATCTGTTCTTGTACAACGGCCATACTCTGCAAAGGACATTGGGTATTTATTTGCATTCAATATCATCTCAAAGTTAGACCGAACTAATAACTTTGGCACAGAAGTTCATAGCGTTTGGAGTGGAAACTTTTCCAACAATGCCAAGCATTTGCCAAACATTTGCCAGGCACTTACCAACCATGCAGGGTTCCCAGAAGGTACATTGCCTGTTCAAATTCTCACTAATGGTCGCCCTTCCACATGAGCAAAAAGGTCTAACCAAGCAGACATAGAATAAATGAATTCAATGATCTACATGTAAATGATTCCAATAGAAGTTTTGAATGCTGGCACAGAACAACTGGACTGCGATAACCTTCCTAGCTCGTTCACATCAAGACACAACTGGTACAGGCTTTCCAGGCCGTCAAAACAGCACAGAGTTTCCTAGCTTGGCTTTGTAGTGAAACTACACAGAGCGATGCTACAAAGATGTTGATGAAGGGAACATTTAAGGGACTCTGAACTTGTTTGTACAAGTTGACACGTTACTCATCCTTTGTACTGGGAAAATCTGGGTCATGCAACAGAAGGCAAGGCTGGATGGTGTTATGGTTGTAATACCTGGCAGAGAGAGAGAGAGAGAGAGAGAGAGAGAGAGAGAGAGAGAGAGAGAGAGAGAGAGAGAGAGAGAGAGAGAGAGAGAGAGAGAGAGAGAGAGAGAGAGAGACAGAGAGAGACAGAGAGAGACAGACAGAGAGAGACAGAGAGAGAGAGAGAGAGAGAGAGAGAGAGAGAGAGAGAGAGAGAGAGAGAGAGAGAGAGAGAGAGAGAGAGAGACAGAGAGAGAGAGAGACAGAGAGAGAGGGAGAGAGAGATAGAGAGAGAGAGAGAGAGAGAGGTAGACTTTATGTAATGCTGACTCAATAGAACGTTTTTTTATTATTTCCGTTCAGAAAGCAATGGCATTAAAGTGTGGTCACAAAACATATCATAAGAGGATAAATCCATTTGAATTGAATCCCTTTTTGACAGCACCCCTTTTGATTTGAATAAAACTTTCCAGACATATTTGCTTATTGAAGAAGTGGTCAGAAAGTTACTTTTAGGACCTGAATGCCAAAACATTCAAGAGATAAAGGTGCACAGAGTTTTGCATACCCCACCATCTCATAAGATCCATGTCCTTCTCAATGAAAAAGATAAATGGTATGGATAGATATAATTTTAAAGCGTGCAAAAACGTTTTTCAAACAATTTTCTATTAAAAATGTAAAAATACATTCCAATTGTCATTTTTTTTAGCTTTAACATCAATTATCTAAAAACACGTACACTTTTTTGTTCTTGTTATTTGAATATGTTGTAGCTTAGACCTTATTTTACATCCTCTAAGGTTTTTGTGCTGTGCACACCATTGGTTGAGACACAACATGCTCTTGAATAAAGGGTGGGTGTCATGTTTCAGCTAATAAAATGTATCAAAATGGGAATAAAATGTTAATTCCTACTATCAAATGGTACTACAAAGATGGTTGGAGGTCCACATATCAGATAATGTTGACTTGAATGGGAATGTATGTTGTTTTAAATGATACTGTCAATCCTCCATAGTAAACCTATTGACATCATAGAACCATACAGTACCAGTCAAAAGTTTGGACACACCTACTCATTCAATGGTTTTTCTTTATTTTTACTATTTTCTACATTGTAGAATAATGGTGAATACATCAAAACTATGAAATAACACATATGGAATCATGTAGTAACCAAAAAAGTGATAAACAAATCAAAATATATTTTATATTTGAGATTTTTCAAAGTATCTAACCTTTTCCTTGATGACAGAATTGCACACTCTTGGCATTCTCTCAACCAGCTTCATGCAGTATTCACCTGGAATGCATTTCAATTAACAGGTGTGTCTTGTTAAAAGATCATTTGTGGAATTTTCTTCTTAATGTGTTTGAGCCAATCAGTTGTGTTGTGACAAGGTAGGGTTTGTATACCAAGTCCATATTATGGCAAGAACAGCTCATATAAGCAAAGAGAAATGACAGTCCATCATTACTTTAAGACATGAAGGTCAGTCAATATGGAACATTTGAAGAACTTTGAAACTTAAAGTGCAGTCACAAAAACCATCAAGCGCTATGATGAAACTGTCTCTCATGAGGACCGCCACAGGAAAGGAAGGCCCAGAGTCACCTTTGCTGCAGAGGATAAGATCATTAGAGGTAACTGCCCTTCAGATTGCTGCCCAAATAAATGCTTCCCAGAGTTCAAGTAACAGACACATCTTGACATTGAATTGCTGCAAAGAAACTACTACTAAAGGACACCAATAAGAACAAGAGACTTGCTTGGGATAAGAAACACGGGCAACGGACATTAGACCGGTGGAAATCTGTCCTTTAGCCTGATGAGTCCAAATTTGAGATTTCTGGTTCCATCTGCCCTGTCTTTGTGAGACGCAGAGTAGGTGAACGGATGATCTCCGCATGTGTGGTTCCCACTGTGAAGCATGGAGGAGGAGCTGTAATGGTGTGGGGGTGCTTTGCTGGTGACACTGTGCTTTGCTGGTGACACGTTCTTTCAATTTTTATTTTATTTTTTATTTTTACCCCGTTTTCTCCCCAATTTCGTGGTATCCAATTGTTTAGTAGCTACTATCTTGTCTCATCGCTACAACTCCCATACGGGCTCAGGAGAGACGAAGGTTCAAAGTCAGGCTCCGATACACAACCCAACCAAGCCGCACTGCTTCTTAACACAGCGCGCATCCAATCCGGAAGCCAGCCGCACCAATGTGTCGGAGGAAACACCGTGCACCTGGCAACCTTGGTTAGTTAGCACTGCGCCCGGCCTGCCACAGGAGTCACTGGTGCCCGATGAGACAAGGATATCCCTACCGGCCAACCCCTCCCTAACCCGGACGACGCTAGCCCAATTGTGCGTCGCCCCACGGACCACCCGGTCGCGGCCGGTTACGACAGAGCCTGGGCGCGAACCCAGTACAGCACCTTTAACCACTGCGCCACCCGGGAGGCCCTGCTGGTGACACTTAACCAGCATGGCTACCACAGCATTCTGCTGTGGACTATCATTTGTTTTTCAACAGGAAAATGACCCAACACACCTAGAGGCTGTGTAAGGGCTGTTTGACCAAGAAGGAGAATGATTAGAGTCCTGCATCAGATGACCTGGCCTCCACAGTCACCCGACCTAAACCCAATTGAGATGGTTTGGGATGAGTTGGACCGCAGAGTGAAGGACTCTTTCAAGACTGTTGGAAAAGCATTTCAGGTGAAGCTGGTTGAGAGAATTCCAAGGGTGTGCATCAAGGCAAAGGGTGGCTACTTTGAAGAATCTAAATGATTAAATCAATCTTGATTTGTTTAACACTTTTTTGGTTACTACATGAATCCAAATGTGTTATTTCATAGTTTTGATGTCTTCACTATTAATATACAATGTAGAAAATAGTCAAATTAAAGAAAACCCCTTGAATAAGTAGGCGTGTGCAAACCTTTGACTGTAGATAATAAACCTGACCATTTAAGTTGACATTCAAATATGGGTGGACCGGTGGCCATCTTTGTGGTAGTAATTAGAAGTTCAAATTTCAGTTAAATTGAAACATCAATGGTGTACCAGGTACAAATTCAAAACAACAGAAATCTCAATTAAAATTCCTTAAACATACATGTATCTTATACCGTTTTAAAGGTAATCGTGTTGTTAATCCCACCACAGTGTCTGATAGGCTTTACAGCGAAAGCACCACAAACGATTATGTTAGGTCATCACCAACTCACAGAAAAACACAGCCATTTTTCCAGCCAAAGAGAGGAGTCACAAAAAGCACAAATAGAGATCAAATTAATCACTAACCTTTGATGATCTTCATCAGATGACACTTATAGGACTTCATGTTAAACAATACATGTAAGTTTTGTTTGATAATGTTCATATAAAAAAATCTCAGTATACATTGGCGTGTTATGTTCAATAGTTCCAAAAACATCCGGTGATATTGTAGAGAGCCACATCATTTTACAGAAATACTCATTATAAATGTTGATGAAAATACAATTGTTAGACATGGAAATATAGATATACCTCTCCTTAATGCAACCGCTGTGTTAGATTTCGTCTTTTTTTTACGGAAAAAGCAAACCATGCAATAATCTGAGAACGGCACTCAGAAAAAAACAAAAAATGATCCGGCATGTTGGAGTCAACAGAAATCAGAAATAACATTATGAATATTCCCTTACCTTTGATAATCTTCATCAAAATGCACTCCCAACAATCCTAGTTCCCCAATAAAATTTTGATTTGGTCGATAATGTCCATTATTTATGTCCAAGTACCTACTTTTGCTAGTGCGTTTAGTACACAAATCCAAACGCTTGTGTAGGTCCATCCGAACATCGGACGAAAACTTCAAAAAGTTATATTACAGGTCGTAGAAACATTTCAAACTAAGTATAGAATAAATCTCTAGGATGTTTTTATCATAAATCTTCAATAACGTTCCAACCGGAGAATTCCATTGTCTGTAGAAATGCCATGGAACGCAGGTTGCTATCATGTGAAATGCCCGTGACCAGGACCTGGCTCTCTGCCAGACCACTGACTCAAATAGCTCTCATCCGGCCCCACATCACAGTAGAAGCCTCATTCAAGTTTCTAAAGACGGTTAACATCTAGTGGAAGCCTTAGGAAGTGCAACATAACCAATATCCCACTGTGTATTCAATAGGGGCTGGGTTGAAAATCGACCAACCTCAGATTTCCCATTTCCTGTTTGGATTTCTTCTCAGGTGTTTGCCTGCCATATGAGTTCTGTTATACTCACAGACATCATTCAATCAGTTTTAGAAATGTCAGAGTGTTTTCTATCCAATACTACTAATACAATGCATATATTAGCAACTGGGACTGAGGAGCAGGCCGTTTACTCTGAGCACCTTTCATCCAAGCTACTCAATACTGCCCCTGCAGCCATAAGAAGTAACATGCTTTTAGACAATTGACGTTAAATTGGAGGGTTAGAGAGAGGTTTAAAAATGACACATTTCTTAAAAAATATGTTTTTCAGAAATAATAAAATACCTTGAAAACACTGTTTGTAATCTTTGAAATATAATCAAACTCAACCATTTATATTTTGCAGTGATGAAGACATGGATGTCTCGTGGTATGGTTTATGTCGATAATTGACTATAAAAATAAAACTACTTTCGCTTTCCTCACTCCCTTTAAAATGATACTCTAAAAAGCATCCCTCCTCAACCTACCAGTGTTCTCTGACATAAAATCTCTGGTCCCATTAACTCACAAAGAAAGAAAGTGACACATTGTGTCGAGAATGTTTTTTTTTGCACAAATAGCATGCTAGCCCTAAGTCTTCATGAGCTTTGATAGGATCCGGGGTGTTAGCATAGCGCGACCTCCCATGGGAGTTGATGAGCCGTTTGTTAGCATAGTGCTAGCTCCCAGACTGGTAATGCGTTTGTAAGAACCATATCTGCTGAGGGGAAGCCATGTTTAATGAACATCCGAGATACTAATGAAGCATAAAATGACACCAGGACATACAACAGGGAGACTGACCACTGTGTGTGCGTGTGTCCCTTCTTTATGTCTGTCTACCTTTGAATCTCTCTCTCTCTCTCTCTCTCTCTCTCTCTCTCTCTCTCTCTCTCTCTCTCTCTCCTTCTCTCTCTGCCTCTCTCTCCTTCTATCTCTCTCCTTCTCTCTCTCTCCCTCTCTCTGACTGTCTCTCTCCTTCTCTCTCTGCCTCTCTCTCCTTCTATCTCTCTCCTTCTATCTCTCCTCTCTCTCTCTCTCTCTGCCTCTCTCTCTGCCTCTCTCTCCTTCTCTCTCTCCTTCTCTCTCTCCTTCTCTCTCTCTCCTTCTCTCTCTCTGCCTCTCTCTCTGCCTCTCTCTCCTTCTATCTCTTTCCTTCTCTCTCTGCCTCTCTCTCTGCCTCTCTCTCCTTCTATCTCTCTCCTTCTCTCTCTCTCCCTCTCTCTCTGCCTCTCTCCCTGTCTCTCTCTCCTTCTATCTCTCTCCTTCTCTCTCTCTCTCCCTCTCTCTCTGCCTCTTTCTCCTTCCATCTCTCTCCTTCTCTCTCTCTCTCTCTCCCTCTCTCTCTGCCTCTCTCTCCTTCTATCTCTCTCCTCTCTCTCTCCCTCTCTCTCTGCCTCTCTCTCATTCTCTCTCTCTCCCTCTCTCTCTGCCTCCCTCTCCTATCTATCTCATTCTCTCTCTCCTCTCTCTCCCTCTCTCTCTGCCTCTCTCTCTCCTTCAATCCCTCTTTTTCTCTCTCTAACTTTAACTGACGTTTCCCTCTATAGCCTGTGTATTCTGGTAGTTTGCTGTAGAACACAGTTCTTGACCGTGGTGTTGCTTTATTCATGAAGTTCAATAAGGAGCCCTTTGAAGTTGATGAATTATTAAACACAACACTTTTTGAATCATCTTTCACTTTGGTAAATACTTCCTGTAGTCAGTCGCCATGGTAATAAACTAAGTAGTTAGTGCCTAATGATGTCTTGAAGGATGGAAGAGTATGAGGGGATACAGTCGGCCAGGTCCTTCAGTCTCATACTAAATACAATACTATGGGAGAAGACACAGTTGGCTATCAGACCTGGGTTCAAATACTTTTAGAAATGTTTCAAATACTTTTAGTGTTTGCTTTGATCTCCTGGATTGCCATATGGGAGGGGTTTGCAGTTTTTTGACTCTTCTATTCAATCAAGAATAAAAGTACTTAAAACCAGTGTGTGAACAAATGATAATAGATGACATTACTCATTAGTGATGACTGGCTGTATTCTCCCTAATATAATTACAGTATCTCTCCCTCTCTCAATTATCAATTTCAATTTGCTTAATTGCCATGACTTAACAACACACACTACCGTTCAAAAGTTTGGGGTCACTTAGAAATGTCCTTGTTTTTGAAAGAAAAGCACATTTTTTTGCCCATTAAAATAACGTCAAATTGATCAGAAATACAGTGTAGACATTGTTAATGTTGTAAATGACTATTGTAGGTGGAAACGGCAGATTTTTAAAGGAATATCTACATAGGCGTAGGGAGGCCCATTATCAGCAACCATCACTCCTGTATTCCAATGGCACATTGTGTTAGCTAATCCAAGTTTTAACATTTTAAAAGGCTAATTGATCATTAGAAAACCCTTTTTGCAATTAAGTTAGCACAGCTGAACACAGCTGAGCACTGTCCTGATTAAAGAAGTAATAAAACGGGCTTAACTTTGGACTAGTTGAGTGTCTGGAGCATCAACATTTGTGGATTTGATTACAGGCTCAAAATGGCCAGAAACAAAGACCTTTCTTCTGAAACTCGTCAGTCTTTATTGTCTTTACTGAGAAATTAAGGCTATTCCATGTGAGAAATTGCCAAGAAATTGAAGATCTCGTACAACGCTGTACAGAACAGCGCAAACTTTTTCTAACCAGAATAGAAAGAGGAGTGGGAGGCCCTGGTGCAAAACAGAGCAAGTGAACAAGTACATTAGACTGTCTAGTTTGAGAAACAGACTCCTCACAAGTCCTCAACTGGCAGCTTAGTACCCACAACACACCAGTCTCAACGTCAACAGTGAAGAGGCGACTCTGGGATGCTGGCATTCTAGGCAGAGTTGCAAAGTAAAAGCCATATCTCAGACTGGCCAATAAAAATAAAAGATTAAGATGGGCAAAACACAGACACTTGACAGAGGAAGATTGGAAAAGAGTGTTATGGACAGAGAAATCTAAGTTTGAGGTGTTCGGATCACAAAGAAGAACATTCGTGAGACGCAGAAACAATGAAAAGATGCTGGAGGAGTGCTTGAAGCCATCTGTCGAGTATGGTGGAGGTAATGTGATGGTCTGGGGGTGCTTTGGTGGTGGTAAAAGTGGGAGATTTGTACAGGGTAAAAAGGGATCGTAAGAATTGCCCATCAAGCCAATCCAACTTGTGGGAGGTTTTTCAGAAATCTTTCAAATACTTTTAGTGTTTGCTTTGATCTCCCCGGATTGCCATATGGGAGGGGTTTGCAGTTTTTTCTTCTATTAGTCCATTGCACCAGGCAAGCTTAATCAAGAACAATAGTACTTAAAACCAATGTGTGAACAAATGATAATAGATGACATTACTCATTAGTGATGACTGGCTTTATTCTGCCTAATAGAACATACCCCTGCTGTTCCTATATGATAACTGGCACCAGCATCAATGAGACCTCAGCTTATCTCATCTAGTCCTTCAAATGATCACCAAATGATTCTGCGACGCCCTCTATACATATGGATGTGAAGACTGTAGCATGTGGTGTGTTGGCTCTCTCACACATACATCCATGCATGCACAGACATGCATCTTACACACGCATTCACATATTACGTTCACACACACACACACACACACACACACTCTCCATTTCACTCTCGCTTCAACTCGGTGTCAGGGTACGTCAGTATATTGTAGTGTGAAGCCACCAGAGCGATAGAGAGAGAGAAACAGAGAGACAGAGACAAGAGAGAGAGAGAGCGAGAGACAGAGAGACAGAGAGAGAGAGAGAGAGAGAGAGAGAGAGAGAGAGAGAGAGAGAGACTGGGTGAAATACCACAATGTCCCATCACAGCAGCAAGATTTGTGACCTGTTGCCACAAGAAAAGGTCAAGCAGTGAAGAACAAACGCCATTGTAAATACAACCCATATTTATGCTTATGTATTTTGCTTTTGTACTTTAACCATTTGTACATTGTTACAACACTGTATATATACATAATATGACATTTGTAATGTCTTTATTCTTTTGGAATTTCTGTGAGTGTAATGTTTACTGTTCATTTTTATTGTTTATTTCACTTTTGTATATTATCTACTTCACTTGCTTTGGCAATATTGACATATGTTTCCCATGCCAATAAAGCCCCTTGAATTGAATTGAATTGAGAAAGAGAGGCAGAGCGAGACAGAGAGAGATCAGTGATTGAAACACATATAGAGTGGTATGGTTGGATCCCTGTTCGACCGTCCCTACACTGTTTATCCCATGTGGTGGCCCAGTGATATAATTAGAATAGAAATTACAGAAAGTTACAGTGAGCTAAATCCCCTGTGAATCGCTTGGCTAAAAATGTCCCGGCAACGCCAATGGATGTATCACCATAGCAACAGCCACTCTATTTCGGGTGGGAAAACGAGAGAGAGAGAGAGAGCGAGAGAGAGGGGGGGGAGAGAGAGAGAGAGAGAGAGAGGGGGTGGGGGGGAGCGAGAGAGAGCGAGAGAGAGAGAGAGAGAGAGAGAGAGAGAGAGAGAGAGAGAGAGAGAGAGAGAGAGAGAGAGAGAGAGAGAGAAAGAGGAGAGGGGGAGAGAGAGAGAGAGAGAGAGAGAGAGAGTGAGAGAGAGAGAGAGAGAGAGAGAGAGAGAGAGAGAGAGAGGGGGGCGAGAGAGAGAGAGAGAGAGGGAGAGAGAGAGAGAGAGAGAAAGAGAGAGAGAGAGAGAGAGAGAGAGAGAGAGAGAGAGAGAGAGAGAGAGAGGGAGAGAGAGAGAGAGAGAGAGAGAGAGAGAGGGGGGGACAGAGAGAGAGAGAGAGAGAGAGAGAGGGGGAGGGGAGAGAGAAGAGAGAGAGAGAGAGAGAGAGAGGGAGGGGCAGAGACAGAGAGGGGGGGAGATGGAGAGAGGGGGGGAGAGGAGAGGGGGGTAGGCAGAGAGAGAGCCTACAGAAAAAAGCACAAACATTGCTGTTTCTAGGGGAAATGTATGCATTATTCAAGTAGGAGAAACATCTCTTAGAGTGCTGGGTAGTGGGTGGATGTGTTTATGGCCTGACCTTGTTCAGGTTAGCATGGTGGTCATACAAGGACATTGAGGGCTAGAGGGGTTTACTCAGAACTCATCAGCTGAGGTCAATATTTAAATAGCATCAGTCAAAAGCAGACAATTATTATCAATGCACTACTAATTGCCTTTCTGTAATGGACATTGTGGACAATTATGACCAGAGAGAGAATGCTTAGGAGCCCTGAACAGGAAAATGTCAAATAAAACAATGATGTAATGCAAATAATGTGAGTGATATCAATTTAAGTGTTCTGCAGTCAAGGGCACACTGTCATTGCTATCATATTGCCATGGTTACATTATTTCCTAGATATCCAGAGTCAAATGGCAGATGAATGTCAAATGTCAATTGATCCACAAACAATCTAAAACCGACACATACTCAAATATGATATCCCCCCCTCTCTCACCTCTCTCTCCCTTTCAGCCCCTTTCTCCCCCTCTATCCTGCCGCTCTATACACCCTCTCACTATCCCTCCCTCCCTCCCTCTTCTCTGTTCTCCTTCCCTCCCTGTGGTGTTGTGATTGAGCAGGATTGGAGGGGAGGCATTGTGAATCTTATTGTATTGATCCTCAGCCTGAATCACTTTCCCATTGTCCTCCCTCCGTCTTCACACACTCTCTGTCCCTACACAGCACATACCCAACCTTACACGCTCGTTTTGAACATTATACTTTAGACAGCATGTTGGATCATTTGGCTGCAAAGCTGCCTGCCGTTGTGACGGGTGACAGGGTTTGAGACGTCCGACTTGTTCTTTGATAAATACGTCTGTTCTAAGACAGGAAATAGCTAGACATTCCATGTCAATGCCAAACCGATTCCTCTTTGCTAATGCAGACATACAACTGCAAACTCCCAGGCAGGACGTATTTATGACACTGTGCCTGTCCATGCACGCCGGCCCGGCAAAAACAAGTCTGGACGTGCATCCTGATTGTTTTGTTGTTATTTTTGATCTGTCACTGTCAGCACAACACTAGTCTGACCTCCCTGCCTGCCTGTCACCAGAGTCTGAGGAGTCACTTACAGCCCTCACTGTCCCACTCTCTGCTATCTCATAAAGACACACACAGCATTTGCACGCACGCACACACACACACACACACACACACACACACACACACACACACACACACACACACACACACACACACACACACACACACACACACACACACACAC
>NC_068439.1:55293451-55295951 GCF_023373465.1 Oncorhynchus keta | reverse complement strand
GGGGAGAGAGAGAGAAACAGAACTAGAGAGAAAAGGAGAAAGAAACAGACTACAAGCCAGAGAGAAAGGGAGACAGAAAGAAATGAGACAGAGGAAACAGCGAAAGGAGTGCTGTACTTAAGAGATAGCGTGCAGCTTCTAGTCAGTGTGGGTTAATTGTGTCTTGTCAAAGTGAGAGGGCTTCTCCTCCAGTCTAGCTTATCAATGGTGTCCTCCTTCACTGTGCGACGGTGGCAGTTTGGGAGATTGTGTATGCCGAGCTGGGCCAGGAGTGACAGAGAGGCTTGTTACTCTCTGCAGTAATCCTCTCATTATGGCAATTAGGAGAGCAGAGGGAGGCGGGGGGTGATAGTCAGGTCATCAATTCACCATGGCCTCCTCACGCCCTCAGAGCATCAGACACAACCAGCCATCAATTGGCCTGGATTAAAACAGTAATTGGTGAAAATTTGCTATTCAAGTGTGCACTGTTGGGAAACAGCAAAACAATGAGCTGACATGAGCTATAGAGGATAAAATCTAACAGATCATGCAACACGCTTTTGATGGATTGAAAACCGAGGTGGGTTCCATAAATTCCCCTGAACCCCTTTCGTCTCAGAGGTCCACTGGGTCCAAGAATCCTTTGAGACATACAGTACCAGTCAAAAGTTTGGACACACCTACTCATTCAAGGGTTTTTTTGTATTTTTACTATTTTCTACATTGTAGAATAATACTGAAGACATCAACACTATGAAATAACACATATGGAATCATGGAGTAAGCAAAAAAGTGTGATATATTTTATACTTTGAAATTCTTAAAAGTAGCCACCGTTTGACAGCTTTACACACTCTTGGCATTCTCACAACCAGCTTCATGAGGTAGTTACCTGGAATGCATTTAAATGAACAGGTATGCCTTATGAAAAGTTCAAATGTGGAATTTCTTTCCTTCTTATTGCGTTGACAAAGTAGGGTTGGTGTACAGAAGATGGCCATTATTTGGTAAAAGACCAAGTCCATAATATGGCAAGAACAGCTCAAATAAGCAAAGAGGAACGACAGTCCATCATTACTTTAAGACATGAAGGTAATTTTTTTTTGCAAGAGCCGTGGGTCCTCTGAAACACAACCCAACCAAGCCGCACTGCTTCTTGACACAATGCCCACTTAACCCAGAAGCCAGCCGCACCAATGCTTGGATGAAACTGACTCTCATGAGGTTACACAAGAAAGAGTTTAACCTCTGCTGCAAAGGATACGTTCATTAGAGTTACCAGCTTCAGAAATTGCAGCACAAATAAAAGCTTCACAGAGTTCAAGTAACAGACTAACAGACACATCTCAATAGTTCAGAGGAGACCGCGTAAATCAGGCCTTCATGGTTGAATTGCTGCAAAGAAACCACGACTAAAGCACATCAATAATAAACAAAGACTTGCTTGTGCCAAGAAACATGAGCAATGGACATTAGACCGGTGAAAATCTGCCTTTGGTCTGATGAGTCCAACTTTTAGATTTTTGGTTCCAACTGCCGTGTTTTTTGTGAGACGCAGAGTAGGTGAACGGATGATCTACACGTGTGGTTCCCACCGTGATGTATGGAGGAGGAGGAGGTGTGATGGTGTGGGGGTGCTTTGCTAATGACACTGTCTGTGATTTATTTACAATTCAAGGCACATTTAACCAGCATGGCTACCACAGCTTTCTGCAGTGATACTCCATCCCATCTGGTTTGCGCTTAGTGGGACTATCGTTTGTTTTTCAACAGGACAATGACCCAACACACCTCCAGGATGTGTAAGGGCTATTTGACCAAGAAGGAGAGTGATGGAGTGCTGCATCAGATAACCTGGTCTCCACAATCACCTGACCTCAACCCATTTGAGATGGTTTGGGATGAGTTAGACTGCAGGAAGGAAAAGGAAGGTAAAGCAGCCAACAAGTGCTCAGCATATGTGAGAACTTCTTCAAGACAGTCGGAAAAGCATTCCAGGTGAAGCTGGTTGAGAGAATGCCAAGAGTGTGTCAAGCTGTCGTCAAGGCAAAGGGTGGCTACCTTGAAGAATCTCAAATATAAAATATGTTTTGATTTGTTTATCACTTTTTTGGTTACTCCATGATTCTATATGTGTTATTTCATAATTTTGATGTCTTCACTATTATTCTACAATGTAGAAAATAGTACAAATAAAGAAAAACCCTTGAATGAGTAGGTGTGTCCAAACTTTTGACTGGTACTGTATATATCCCACCCTCCCTAGTCACTCTCCCCCCCATCCTCAAAACCTCCCCCATCCTCAAAACATCCAATACACCCCCCAAGAAAGTCTCTCTCAAACACACACACACACACGCTGTAGAAAACACCCCACACTGCTTTATCAACGTCAACAAGATGCACTCTAGGTCTCCAGTCTCTCCGCACGCTTCTCTGCCAGCGCAGACAGAGATAAAAGATAGACCAGATCTGGAGGAAGTCAGGACATTGTATTAGTGTTGCAGGATATCCAGCC
>NC_068439.1:55268451-55290951 GCF_023373465.1 Oncorhynchus keta | reverse complement strand
TGTTTGATTGACTGTTCATTCAAACTCCAGACTGTGTGTGTGTGTGTGTGTGTGTGTGTGTGTGTGTGTGTGTGTGTGTGTGTGTGTGTGTGTGTGTGTGTGTGTGTGTGTGTGTGTGTGTGTGTGTGTGTGTGTGTGTGTGTGTGTGTGTGTGTGTGTGTGTGTGTGTGTGTGTGTGTGTGTGTGAGTGTGTGTGTGTGTGTGTGTGTGTGTGTTTGTGCGTGTGCGTGCGTGCGTGCGTGTGTATGTCAGTCATTCAAACCAACAACCATTTTCGTATTACTATAAACACACTCAATGTCACATGGGCAATAATTAATTCATTTATTGTTGCATTATGGAGTCAGAAATCAAGGTTGAAGATTCCTCACTATTGCAGACATATGTGACCGTTATACGTTGCAGGTCCATAACCTTCAAATGTGTCCCAGTTGAATTCTATGGAGAACAAAACCTTTACTCCTGCCTGGCGGGTGTTAGTGACTATCTAATCATAGGGTCATGTTGTTCTGTTAAATTGTTCTGTTCTTAAGGCGCTCCTGTTAGATACCTGGTCTCTTTGTTCTAACACTGGCACACACACACACACTCATACCTGCCCGACCTGTTTCCTGTGTCAAATTGACTTGTTCTGCTCAAAGCACCTTACCGTCGTCGGGTTGATTCAAGTAGTTGCAATTAACGGAGCCCGCGGTTGTTTCAACACCTCACTTCATCTCTCTCTGATGAGACCAACTGCTTTTTTTATCAGCCAGTTAGACCAACCCCATCACCATCACACCGCTCAGAGGCAGATCACTGCTTTATTTATCTATTCATCCCACTGCAGGATCCATGCCCCTACTCCCCAATGTCACGACATCAAACGGACGGGGTGATGAATGCCCTTGAAAATCAAACATCGTAGGAAAGAGTGTTCTTGGTGTTACTGCTGATCTAGGAAAAGTGGATAAGAACAAAGTCTGATGTGTGTTATGGAATAATCGTTTGAACATCTTGAAGAACGATCTAACCTTAATGGCTATGTGCTCTTATAATCTCCCACGGCACAGCCGGAAGAGGACTGGACACCCCTCAGAGCCTGGATCGTCTCTAGGTTTCTTCCTCGGTTCGACGTCAACATTGCTTGCTGTTTGAGGTTTTACGCTTGGTTTCTGTATAAGCACTTCATGAAATCTGCTGATGTCGAAAGGGCTTTAGAATGAAATGCGATTGATTGATTGATCAAATGGTTGCATATTACTGATAAGAAAGGATGTGTCACTCTGAACAGACCGATCTGTGATCAGAAACAAAGTAGTGTTTGCCATCAGAGTACAGCCAAACATACTCTTCTGATTGTGGTTTTCCACTGAAGGGTCAAGAAATGACACAATAATCCACTACTAACATGCGAAATCAGCTGAGCTTAGAACAAGATCTTCAGGTGTCAGATAAGATATCATCCTGCAAGCATATCTGATGGTAGGTTAAATACCCAGCAAACAAACAGTCATGACAAAGTTGAGCATTGAGAGAGAGAGAGAGAGAGAGAGATTATTATTGATTATTATTATTTTAATTGTGTTAATATTGTAAATCTCCAAAGTAAGCTTTGGCAATATGTACACTACTTTTCAAAAGTTTGGGGTCACTTAGAAATGTCCTTGTTTTACTTGAAAACATGCATGAAATGAGTTGCAAAATGAATAGGAAATATAGTCAAGACGTTGACAAGGTTATAAAGAATGATATTTAATTGAAACAATTATTGTTCCCTTCAGACTTTGCTTTCGTCAAAGAATCCTCCATTTGCACCGAATTACAGCCTTGCAGACCTTTCGTATTCTAGTTGTCAATTTGTTGACGTTATCTGAATCGATTTCATCCCATGCTTCCTGAAAAACCTCCCACAAGTTGGATTGGCTTGATGGGCAATTCTTACGTACCATACGGTCAAGCTGCTCCCACAACAGCTCAATAGGGTTGCGATCCAGTGACTGTGCTGGCCACTCCATTATAGATAGAATACCAGCTGACTGTTTCTTCCCTAAATAGTTATTGCATAGTTTGGAGCTGTGCTTTGGGCCATTGTCCTGTTGTATGAGGAAATTGGCTCCAATTAAGCGCCGTCCACAGGGTATGGCATGGCATTGCAAAATGGAGTGATAGCCTTTCTTTTTCAAGATCCCCTTTACCCTGTACAAATCTCCCACTTTACCACCACCAAAGCACCCCCAGACCATCACATTACCTCCACCATACTTGACAGATGGCTTCAAGCACTCCTCCAGCATCTTTTCATTGTTTCTGCGTCTCACGAATGTTCTTCTTTGTGATCCGAACACCTCAAACTTAGATTTCTCTGTCCATAACACTCTTTTCCAATCTTCCTCTGTCAAGTGTCTGTGTTTTGCCCATCTTAATCTTTTATTTTTATTTGGCCAGACTGAGATATGGCTTTTACTTTGCAACTCTGCCTAGAATGCCAGCATCCCAGAGTCACCTCTTCACTGTTGACTTTGAGACTGGTGTGTTGTGGGTACTAAGCTGTCAGTTGAGGACTTGTGAGGCGTCTGTTTCTCAAACTAGACAGTCTAATGTACTTGTTCACTTGCTCTGTTTTGCACCAGGGCCTCCCACTCCTCTTTCTATTCTGGTTAGAAAAAGTTTGCGCTGTTCTGTACAGCGTTGTACGAGATCTTCAATTTCTTGGCAATTTCTCACATGGAATAGCCTTAATTTCTCAGTAAAGACAATAAAGACTGACAAGTTTCAGAAGAAAGGTCTTTGTTTCTGGCCATTTGGAGCCTGTAATCAAATCCACAAATGTTGATGCTCCAGACACTCAACTAGTCCAAAGTTAAGCCCGTTTTATTACTTCTTTAATCAGGACAGTGCTCAGCTGTGTTCAGCTGTGCTAACATAATTATAAAAAGGGTTTTCTAATGATCAATTAGCCTTGTTAAAACTTGGATTAGCTAACACAATGTGCCATTGGAATACAGGAGTGATGGTTGCTGATAATGGGCCTCACTACGCCTATGTAGATATTCCTTTAAAAATCTGCCGTTTCCACCTACAATAGTCATTTACAATGTCTACACTGTATTTCTGATCAATTTGACGTTATTTTAATGGGCAAAAAAAATGTGCTTTTCTTTCAAAAACAAGGACATTTCTAAGTGACCCCAAACTTTTGAACGGTAGTGTGTGTTGTTAAGTCATGGCAATTAAGCAAATTGAAATTGATAATTGAGAGAGGGAGAGATACTGTAATTATATTAGGGAGAATACAGCCAGTCATCACTAATGAGTAATGTCATCTATTATCATTTGTTCACACACTGGTTTTAAGTACTTTTATTCTTGATTGAATAGAAGAGTCAAAAACTGCAAACCCCTCCCATATGGCAATCCAGGGAGATCAAAGCAAACACTAAAAGTATTTGAAACATTTCTAAAAGTATTTGAACCCAGGTCTGATAGCCAACTGTGTCTTCTCCCATAGTATTGTATTTAGTATGAGACTGAAGGACCTGGCCGACTGTATCCCCCTCATACTCTTCCATCCTTCAAGACATCATTAGGCACTAACTACTTAGTTTATTACCATGGCGACTGACTACAGGAAGTATTTACCAAAGTGAAAGATGATTCAAAAAGTGTTGTGTTTAATAATTCATCAACTTCAAAGGGCTCCTTATTGAACTTCATGAATAAAGCAACACCACGGTCAAGAACTGTGTTCTACAGCAAACTACCAGAATACACAGGCTATAGAGGGAAACGTCAGTTAAAGTTGGAGAGAGAAAAAGAGGGAGGGAGGAAGGTATGGAGAGAGAGAGTCCTCAACCAAGAATTCACAAAATTGGACAAACACCAAATTGAGACTGCATGCAGGATTCTGCAAAAATATCCCCTGCGTACACCGTAAAACACCAAATAATGCATGCAGAGCAGAATTAGGTCGATACCTGCTAATGATCAAAATCCAGAAAAGAGCCGTTAAATTCTACAACCACCTAAAAGAAAGCGATTCCCAAACCATCCCTAAGAAAGCCATCACCAACAGAGAGATTAACTTGGAGAAGAGTCCCCTAAGCAAGCTGGTCCTGCGGCTCTGTTCACAAACACAAACAGACCCCACAGAGCCTCAGGACAACAACATAATTAGACTCAACCAAATCATGAGAAAACAAAAAGATAATTACTTGACACATTGGAAAGAATGAACAAACAAACGGAGCAAACTAGAACGCTATTTGGCCCTAAACAGAAGTACACAGTGGCAGAATACCTGACCACTGTGACTGACCCAAACATAAAAAAAGCTTTGACTATGTACAGACTCAGTGAGCATAGCCTTGCTATTGAGAAAGGCCGCCGTAGGCAGACCTGGCTCTCAAGAGAAGACAGGCTATGTGCAGTCTGCCCACAAAACTAGGTGGAAACTGAGCTGCACTTCCTAACCTCCTGCCAAGAGCATGACCATATTCGAGACACATTTTTCCCTCAGATTACGCAGATACACAAAGAATTCGAAAACAAACCCAGTTTTGATAAACTCCCATATCTACTGGGTGAAATACAAGAAAGTCAAAAGATAAAGGACTCCAGTGAAGAACAAACCCATATATATGTTGATTTATTTTACAATTTTGCACATAACATGACATTTGAAATGTCTTTATTCTTTTGGAATGTTTACTGTTCATTTTTGTATTGTTTATTTCACTTTTGTTTATTATCTATTTCACTTTCTTTGGCAATGTAAACATACAGTGGCAAGAACAAATATGTGAACCCTTTGGAATTACACTGCCTTGTAAAAGTATTCATCCTCCTTGGCGTTTTTCCTATTTTGTTTACATACACCTTATACATTTAAACTCAGTTTTTCACAATTCCGGACATTTAATCCTAGTAATAATTCCCTGTTTTAGGTCAGTTAGGGTCACCACTTTATTTTAGGAATGTGATATGTCAGAATAATAGTAGAGGATGATTTATTTCAGATTCCCAGTGGGTCAGAAGTTTACATAGACTCATTTAGTATTTGGTAGCATTGCCTTTAAAATGTTTAAAAAGATTAGCCCCTTTTCCCCCCCAATTTTCACCTAAAATGTCATACCCAAATCTAACTGCCTGTAGCTCAGGCCCTGAAGCAAGGATATGCATATTCTTGGTACCATTTGAAAGGAAACACTTTGAAATGTATGGGAATGTGAAAGGAATGTAGTAGAATATAAGACAATAGATCTGGTAAAAGATAATACAAAAAAAAAATACAATTTGTTTTTGTACCACAATACTTGAAATGCAATAGGAAGGACATAATGTATTATTCCAGCCCGGGTGCAATTCAGATTTTGGCCACTAGATGGCATCAGTGTATGTGCAAAGTGTGAGACTGATCCAATGAACCATTGAATTTCGGTTCAAAATGTTATATTAAGACTGCCCAATTGTGCCAAATTTGTTAATTAATAACTTTTCATGTTCAAAATTGTGCACTCTCCTAAAACAATAGCATGGTATTATTTCACTGTAATAGCTACTGTAAATTAGACAATGTCGTTAGATTAACAAGAATTTAAGCTTTCTGACAATAACAGATATGTTTATGTCCTGGGAAATGTTCTTATTACTTACAAACTCATGCTAATCACATTAGCCTACATTAGCTCAACCATCCTGTGGTTGAGCTAACTTCCCACAATAAGTAGGGTGAATTTTTTGCCCACACATTTTCTAAAGCATTGAGGTCAGGGCTTTGTGATGGCCACTCCAATACTTTGACTTTGTTGTCCTTAAGCCATGTTGCCACAACTTTGGAAGTGTGCTTGGGGTCATTGTCCATTTGGAAGACCCATTTGCAACCAAGCTTTAACCCCCTGACTGATGTCTTGAGATGTTGCTTCAATATATCCACATCATTTTCCATCCTCATGATGGCATCTATTCTGTAAAGTGCACCAGTCCCTCCTGCAGCAAAGCACCCCCAAAACATCATGCTGCCACCCCCGTGCTTCACAGTTGGGAGGTGTTCTTTGGCTTGCAAGCCTTCCTTCAAACAAAATTATGGTCATTTTGGCCAAACAGTTCTATTTTTGTTTTATCAGACCAGAGGACAGTTCTCCAAAAAGCATGATCTTTGTCCCCATGTGCAGTTGCACACCGTAGTCTGGCTTTTTTATGACGGTTTTGGAGCAGTGGCTTCTTCCTTACTAAGCGGCCTTTCATGATATGTCAGTGTAGGACTTGTTTTACTGTGGATATAGATACTTTTGTACCTGTTTCCTCAGCATCTTCACAAGGTCCTTTGCTGTTGTTCTGGGATTGATTTGCACTTTTTGCACCAAAGTACGTCCATCTCTAGGAGACAGAACGCGTCTACTTCCTGAGCGGTATGGCGGCTGCATGGTCCCATGGTGTTTATACTTAGTATTGTTTGTACAGATGAACGTGGTACCTTCAGCCATTTGGAAATTGCTCCCAAGGATGAACCAGACTTGTGGAGGTCTACAATTTGTTTCTGAGGTCTTGGCTGATGTCTTTTGATTTTCCCATAATGTCAAGCAAAGAGGCGCTGAGTTTGAAGGTAGGCCTTGAAATACATCCACATGTACACCTCCAATTGACTCAAATTATGTCAATTAGCCTATCGGAAGCTTCTATAGCCATGACATCATTTTCTGGAATTTTCCAAGCTGTTTAAAGGCACAGTCAATTTAGTGTATGTAAACTTCTGACCCACTGGAATTGTGATACAGTGAATTATAAGTGAAATAATCTGTCTGTAAACAATTGTTGGAAAAATTACTTGTGTCTTGCACAAAATAGATGTCCTAACAGACTTGCCAAAACTATAGTTTGTTTACAAGAAATTTGTGGAGTGGTTGAAAGCGAGTTTTAATGACTCCAACCTAAGTGTATGTAAACGTCCGACCTCAACTGTATATACAACTGTTCTGAAAGGCCCCAGAGTCTGCAACATCACTAAGCAAGGGGCACCACCAAGCAAGCGGGAACCATGAAGCCCAATGAGCTCTCCCAACAGATCAGGGACAAAGTTGTGGAGAAGTACAGATCAGGGTTGGGTTATAAAAAAAGATCAGAAACTCTGAACATCCCACGGCGCACCATTAAATCCATTTATTAAAAGAATATTGCACCACAACAAACCTGCAAAGAGAAGGCAGCCCACCAAAACTCACGGACCAGGCAAGGAGAGCATTAATCAGAGAAGTAACAAAGAGATGGTGTGGGGATGTTTTTCATTGACAGGGACTGGGAAACTGGTCAGAATTGAAGGAATGGATGGATGGAGCTAAATACAGGGAAATTCTTAAGGGAAACCTGTTTCAGTCTTCCAGAGATTTGAGACTGGGACGGAGGTTCACCTTCCAGCAGGACAATGACCCTAAGTATACTGCTAAAGCAACACTTGAGTGGTTTTAGGAGAAACATGTAAATGTTTTGGAATGGCCTAGTAAAAGCCCATACCTCAATCCAATTGAAGATCTGTTGTAGGACTTTGCTGTACACCAGCGGAACCCATCCAACTTCAAGGAGCTGGAGCAGTTTTGCCTTGAAGAATGGGAAAGAATCCCAGTGGCTAGATGTGCCAAGTTTATAGAGACATACAAGAGACTTGCAGCTGTAATTTCTGCAAAAGGTGGATCTACAAAGTATTGACTTTGGGGGGGGGTGAACAGTTATGCACAGCCAAGTTCTGTTTTGTCTTATTTCTTGTTTGTTTCTCAATAAAAATATATATATTTTTCATCTTAAAATTGGTAGGCATGTTGTGTAAATAAAATGATACAACCCCCCCAAAAAATCTATTTTAATTCCAGGTTGTAAGGCAACAAAATAGGAAAAATGTCAAGGGGGGTGAATGCTTTCGCAAGCCAATGTACCTGGATTTCTGCTTAAATTGGTCATAAAATGTTATCTGATCATCTAAGTCACAACAATAGACAAACAGTCTGCTTAAACTAAAAACACACAAACAATTATACGTTTTTATGTCTTCATTGAACACACAGTGTACTTTTTCCACAGTGTAGGGTGGTTAAAGTATGTGAACCCTTGGATTTGATAACTGTTTGACCCTCCTTTGGCAGCAATAAACTCAACCAAACGTTTTCTGTAGTTGGGGATCAGACCTGCACAACGGTCAGGAGGAATATTGGACCATTAGTCTTTACAAAACTGTTTCAGTTCAGCAATATTATATTCTTAGGATGTCTGGTGTGAACCGCTCTCGATGTCATGCCACAGCATTTTAAAATCGGGTTGAGGTCAGGACTCTGACTGGGCCACTCCGGAAGGCGTATTTTCTCTGTTGAAGCCATTCTGTTGTTGATTTAATTCTGTGTTTTGGGTTGTTGTCCAGTTGCATCACTCAACATCTGTTGAGCTTCAATTGGCGGACATATAGCCTTACATTCTCCTGCAAAATGTCTTGATAAACTTGGGAATTCATTTTTCCATTGATTATAGCAAGTTGTCCAGGTCCTGAGGCAGCCACAAACAATGATGCTCCATCCACCATACTTTACAGTTGGGTTGAGGTTTTTTTAATGTTGGTGTGCTGTGCCATTTTATTGTGTTACTTCCAAACAATTCAACTTTAGTTTTACCTCTACAGGATCGGTGTCCCCCACCCCCGCGGGACGGTTGAGTTAATGTAGGCTAATGTGATTAGCATGAGGTTGTAAGTAACAAAAAAATATCCAAGGACATAGACATATCTGATATGGGCAGAAAACTTAATTTCTTGTTAATCTAACTGCACTGTCCAATTTACAGTAGCTATTAGTTAAATAATATCATGCTGTTGTTTGAGGAGAGTGCACAATTATGAACTTGAAATGTATTGATAAACCTATTAGGCACATTTGGGCAGTCTCAATACCACATCATGAACAGAAATGCAATGGTTAATTTGGCTCAGTTTAAGACTTGGCACATACACTGCTGCCATCTAGTGGCCAAAATCAAAATTGCGCCTGGGCTGGAATAATACATTATGGCCTTTCTCTTACATTTCAAAGATGATGGTACGAAAACAGACAAACAAAAAAAGCACGTGTTTTCTTTGTATTATCTTTTACCAGATCTAATGTGATATATTTTCTTACATTAATTTCACAATTCCACAAACTTCAATGTGTTTTCATTCAAATGGTATCAAGAATATGCATATCCTTGCTTCAGGTCCTGAGCTACAGGCAGTTAGATTTGGTATTGTCATTTTAAGCGAAAATGTTTTTAAAAAAGGGTTGGATCTGTTAGGGTTCTCTTGTGTCAAGGGAGAGGACCAAAATGCAGCGTGGTTATTTCGATACATCTTTAATAAAGATAACGAACAATACAAAACAGTAAACGTAACTTGAACAAACCAAAAACAGCCTTATCTGGTGCAAACAAACACAGAGTCAGGAACAATCACCCACGAAACACTCAAAGAATATGGCTGCTTAAATATGGTTCCAAACAGAGACAACGATAAACACCTGCCTCTGAGAACCACTCTAGGCAACCATAGACAACTCTACTATACCACAATCCCAAAACCTACAAAAACCCCAAGACAAAACACACCACATAAATAACCCATGTCATACCCTGGCCTGAACCAAAATAATAAAGAAAACACAAAATACTAAGACCAGGGCGTGACAGGATCCTTAATTAATCTATCCACAGAATATTTTACTAGATGCACTGTGGAACATCCAGGTGCTCTTTTGCGAACTTTAGACATGCAGCAATATTTATTGGCTTCTTCTGTGGTGGCCTCCCATGAACACCATTCTTGCTTAGTGTTTTACATCTCATAGACTCATCAACAGAGATGTTAGCATGTTCCAGAGATTTCTGTAACTCTAGCCTACAATCTAGGATTCTTCAGAACCTCATTGAGCATTCTGCACTGTGTTCTTGCAGTCATCTTTGCAGGACGGCCACTCCTAGGGAGAGTAGCAACAGTGCTGAACTTTCTCCATTTATAGACAATTTGTCTTACCGTGGACTGATGAACATCAAGGCTTTTAGAGATACTTTTATAACCCTTTCCAGCGTATTGCAAGTCAACAATTCTTAATCTAAGGTCTTCTGAGATCTCTTTTGTTCAAGGCATGGTTCACATCAGGCAAGGCTTCTTGTGAATAGCAAACTCAAATTTTGTGAGTGTTTTTTTATAGAGCAGGGCAGCCCTAACCATCATCGCTAATCTCATCTCATTGATTGGACTCCAGGTTAGCTGACTCCTGATTCCAATTAGCTTTTGGAAAGTCATTAGCCTAGGGGTTCACATACTTTTCCAATCTACACTGTGAATGCTTAAATGATGTATTAAATATAGACAAGAAAAATGCAATAATTTGTGTGTTATTAGTTTAAGCAGACTGTGTTTGTCTATTGTAGTGACTAAGATGAAGATCAGATCAAATTTTATGACTAATTTATGCAGAAATCCAGTGTAATTCCAAAGGGTTCACATATTTTTTCTTGCCACTGTATGTTTCCCATGCCAAAAAAGCCCTTAGACAGACAGACAGACAGACAAACACCAGGGACAGTCGTGATAAATAGAACAAATACAGGTTAGCTAGTTTGTTCAGAAGCCAATCCAGGACCTACTGTATATAAACCTTCTGTGGGCTCTTCTTCTTTGGTGTAAAGGGAGCGATTCAGAGGGAGCATGCTTCTTTGGGGTACAGAGACAGTCAGAAGGAGAGGGAGAGGGAGAGTGACCAGGGACCACCTCATTAAGGTGGTAATTGGTTGAACTACTTCCGCTATCCCAAAATAACCTTTTGTTGACGTTGTTGTTCTGATCCCACTCCCCGCAGGTTGTCGTTAAATTATATACTTCAAAAACAAAAAGTTGCGTGTCTTCATTGTCCACCAGTGACCGGTCATTAGCGCTGGCGTGTAAAGGCGGGCACAGATCTCCAGATTAGTGAACTACGTTTACCATCCATAGAAAATACTGTTTAGCAATCTACTACTGACTCATCTTTGCCAGAGTAATAGACTACCTGGCGATTTAATTGATCATTTTCATATTTCAGGCTTAGTTTGGGTGGCTACTGGCTAACGATAAGCGGCTGTAACATTGCACTGCCTTCAGTATTATGGGATGAAGATGTAACATATAATCAATTCTACCACACCTTCGTTTCATCATAAAACCAGAGAGCAACCTCTGTCTGGTGAAGTCCACAAACCATATTGCATGTAAGTGAAAGTTAAATGAACTACAGTATGGTCAAGCAAGTTCATGTCGGACCTCTAAACTACTATTGATTAAGAACCACAGAGAGTTACCGCAAGTCACGAAGAAAACAGCTGCCTCCACTACTCCAGCACCATTCCAACTTCAACATTTCAACATCATCAAATCAGCTATGCTTAGTCTAATACAGTGACAATTAAAATATACCATAAACAATTTAGCCCAATCAACGTAAGCTAAATATGATTTGGCTGTCCATGGTTGTGATTTGTGTGTGTGTGTGTGTGTGTGTGTGTGTGTGTGTGTGTGTGTGTGTGTGTGTGTGTGTGTGTGTGTGTGTGTGTGTGTGTGTGTGTGTGTGTGTGTGTGTGTGTGTGTGTGTGTGTGTGCATTCATTCAAGCAGAAAAAACATGTTGACTTACCCTACTTGTAGAGAAATGCCAATGCCATCCTCCGCTCTTTCATGTTAACGAAACAGTCTATGACTCCGTCTAACAGTACGCGTTTAGTTTTTGTTGTCATATGCTACCGGGCTAAAATGCTTGCTCGCTAGCCTAACTTCCTTTCATGGGCAACGATTAGCCAGCCAGTCGACATTAGCCTTCTACATCTAGGCTACATGTTGAACTTCCATCCTCTCAGGCCAGGGGCACAACAACGTATGAGTTAATGGTTGGATCACAATCGTCGTTATAATCATTAGCCAGTGCAGAGAATTAAGTAAAACCACAAGTCTAAATTCCTATCTCCATCCATGGCTAATTTAGGAAAGGGCCAATTTTAACGAGCTAGCTAGACAACGGAGGACAACAATAAGATGCAGCAATTCAAGTTTTCTTACATTTTGCTCTCAATGTGATATGATTGGTGTGAAGCCAAATCCAAACTGGCTTTCCTTGACATGTTTGTTTGTTCCGCCAGGACCATTCACATTTGAGCTCACTCAGTTTAGCTCAATGCTGACTGGCTATTATTTGATACTTTTTTTCATCAAGGGAGGCAAAACGCTTGTTGGCTTCACTTGCATTCAATGCTACACGCGGCAACAATGTCCTACTCTTATTGACCAGGCAGTATGGGCTACACAGACAGAGCTCGCTCTGATGCTTTCTCCAGTGAGATACATTCAGCCTCTTGCGAATTGAACGAAATTATGATATACATAGAGACGAAAGACAAATCATTTGATGTGTCATTTAAAAAAATATATGGGTACATTTTTGGTAAATCCTGGCTTCCCTTGGCATCCATCAAAGGGATAGCTGGTGCAGACGGAGCACCCATCCAATCCAGCAGCGTCTGCTAGAAGTAGGCCATGTGATTTAGCTTGCTCTGGACTCCAGAGAAGAGACATGATATATGCCTAGTTGATATTGGCTGGACTTTCATCTCCGAATGCAGGTGTAACACGCAGTTTATTTCTGAAAATGCATCACCTGTTCATGGCTGTAACGACAGGCTACCTTTGCGTAGCTATCATGCGCGCGTGCGCGTGTCACCACATTTTGTACCTACCGCTCCTTTTTGGAGGTCACAGGTCAGAAAGTTTGAAAACCACTGGGATGCAGGATAGTGGCAACAAAGGGAGTTTGGATATAGTAATGGTAGGCTACAGTATTTCGGACAAAGCTGGTTGGTCAATGTTAGTAAGTACAGCTTTTCCTCATCAGATTGTGCTGCTTGCCCCTCTTGTAATAATTGCTCAACGAGTCTGTGACCGCGGTTGCAGATTTATTTTTTTTCCCGGGGGTGCCCTTTGTTCTGTTTGAGAACATGCCCCCTAAATGGTCTGTGCACGGCCGTGACCGCAGGCATGAAGAGAGTCGGAAGGAGGGATGGGAAGGAGGACTGGAGAGCGAGATTCAAGAGTGGGACTGGATCTGTGGATCTGCTCTGAGAGCACCGGTGGAATCAAAAACAGATTGGGGTCATTTGATGCGACGTGATTTGATTTGTGATTGGTACAAGGTCTCCCAGAAATTGGTGTGCGTGGGCTGTCTCCGAGACACCCCCTGTCACCACGGCGGTGAGATATGGCGAGGGCCATGCAATGTGTCACATCATCAATGACCTTTTTGGAATTAATGTTTGTAGTGTTGGTCCTGAAGAGCATTATTCAAAACAGTGACAAGCAGGCTAGTTTACAGCAAGGGACAGACAGTAGGGTTGGAGACGCACATTTCTGTCGCCATTTGTCACCAAGGCACGGTGAATGTTCATTATTAAGCTGTCTTTTTTTTATTTTAAGGGGTTAACCTCTGTCTTAGCTTACTCTCCAGATGCACACAGAGTACATTAACTAGGCCTTAAGGTGTCCATCGTGACATTCTGTAAGGCTGTGATCAATGACAATCCTAATAGCAGACCTGGGTTCAAATATACAGTATGTGTATACTCAAAAAATGTGGGGTTCAACAAGGGTTCTTCTAAGATCCTCAAAGCTCTTTGAAGAACCTTAGAGTTCTTGGCACTGAACATGGCCCCCAGTAGGTTCTTCCAAGAACCCAATAGGAGGTGGGGTTCATCGAGGAACCTCCTTAGTTGGTGGGGGTTCTTGCAGGAACCTAACTGCCCAACTGAAACATATAGGTGCAGGCACTTCACTGAAAAACGTAAAGATCTCATCAATTTAAGGTAAGGTTTGTCCTTTGTATGAGCTACATTTCTATTGTTTAATGATGATACCATCTATCTTTTCATATTTGTGCCAATCTTTCAAAAACAGAAAATGGACACAAGTCAATGGATATCAATCAACAAAGAGGTAAGAATATGTTGAAGAATAGCTGTATTGAGTGCAGATGACTAAACTGCTCACCTTTGTGTCTGTGTCTGCAGGTATGAAGACGAGGAGGCATACAAAGGTATGTCAATAGGTGTTGGTATGTTATTATGCAGATCACATTTACCATATTCCTCTCTTACCTCTCCAATGAATATCCCATAGGCCTCTACATTATGGACATGGTATGTGTATGAAAACCATTATCAAAACCGTTTATTTCATTCCCATTTACCACAAAAAAACAAGGTATGAATACTGTAGTGTGGATGTTTTGTTAATCATCTGTATAATTACTATTCTTTGGGATTCCCAGACGTCACCCTCCCTACACCTCTGATGAATATAACAGGAAACATGTTTGATCACCATGCTCTGCAAAATCATTCTGGCTGTGGATACGGAGAACATTAACATCAACACGCCCATTGGACTTGGGGCTCTGCTGGGAGTTTACCTCATATTTACATTTCTTTATTCTGCTTTGCCACTAAAATCATAATAAACACTGAGAACTAAAATACTGTGTTATTGTTATGCATATTATTATTAGTATTAATAATAGTAATAGGGGAGGGGAGGTAGTTCAAAATTAACCCCAAAAGGTTCTTTGAGGATCCATTAAAAGGGGTTCTTTAAAGAACTTATAGGGGTTCCCCCACAGTTTCAATTTGAAGAACCCCTGAAGGACACTCAAGGAACCTTTGCTTTTTAGAGTGTATTGGAGTAATTGTTATTTAATTCTATTAAGCTATTTATTTTTGTATTTTCAAATAATGTGGCCCAAATCAACTACAATTTTCAAATAATTTCCTATAAATTGAGTACTATTTCAAAATACTTTTTTCAAATACTATTTTCAAATACCTGGGTTAAATGCATGGGATTGTAGTTGAGTATTTTCAAAGACTTTTCAAGTGTATTTCTAAATACATTCCAAAAAAATCGAAATACTTACTTACCAAATGTCTTTGAAAGTAATAGAAATACCCTAAATAGTATTTGAACCTAGGTCTGCCTAATAGCCTCAAAAAAAGCAGTCCCCTTCAACATGCTATCATGCCCAGTCTCCATCTCTGTCTCAATTACCATAGTACCATGCTGAGTTCCTGAGTCCTGGTAGTACCTCCTCCCCCTTCACACATGCATACTATCGTCTTGCTATCGCCGTAGCCTACTAGTGTATTCCTGAGCCCCAGATAGCTAGCCAACGCTAGGCCATTGATTTCTCCAGGACCAATTAGCCTAGCGTCAAAGATCTCACTCTGAAGGTTCAGGACAGTGGGGGATTCACTCTCTTTAATCACACATCAATGCTAGCCCCGGAGCGACACACACACGTTCACACACACACGCACACACACGCACACACATCAATGCTATCCCCGGAGCAATCCTCGATCTCTCTCTTCTGTTTATCCTCGGCAACCCGAAGCCAAGTCGCTATCGATTGGGCAGCGCTAGCGGGGATAGTACTATCACTGGCCACTGCTCCTCGCGGCTGTGTGTGTGTGTGTGTGTGTTTATGTGTGTGCGTCTGTGGCTTAGAGACAGTTGGACAGAAACCCTGAGTGATGATTTCCTCATAAACTGTCATTGATTTTATGACAGTGTGATCATGGCCACGGTGGTGACGGTAATGCCATCTCTCTAGATCTCTGTCCCAGTGGCACCGTATTCATGCACTAGGCACTGGTTAAAGGCAGTGCACTAGGTAGGCGGATAGGGTGGCATTCGGGACGCAGCATAGATCTCCTTCCCTGTTAGAGAAGACTGGAGGAATTATCCTCTCACCCGTTACCACTGACCTCTCTGAAGGCCTGTGGTGTGTGTGTGATCGGATTATTACGCAATACCTCTAAGCAGATCTCCAGTTGCTAGCCATTAACTCATGCAGGTTAGTGAAATGGTTTGCGTGTTTTCACATTGATTTAGTATTTTAGGAATCATTAAATGGTTGATGGCTTACATCAGTGGGTGACCAATGACTACATTTGAGCCTGTGGTCTTGCTGTGGTCTGGCCGTTCATAACCACAGTTTCAAAGGCGCTTCTATTTAACCTCTTTTATCTCTACCAATCATATCGCTTTCGCCCCTCTCCCCCTCACTCTCTCCTCATTGTAAAATGCTCTTACATGTTAGTGAGCTGTTTTAGAGTGTGTCGGATGGCAGTCTTTGAGCAGTATTACTTGACAAGAGAGCGAAACAGGTTTTCATACTGTAATTCTCGTCGAGCCTTTGATTACCTCTGATTGGCACTATCCCACACCATAAAGCAAGAGAAATGAGGAATAGGTTGACTGCAGTGTTTTAATCCCATAATCCATTGGAGAGGATCTCAGGGATGACTACTGTTTGATTACCTCATCACTAGGCCTAGTCCAGAGGGTCTGGCCACTCAGATCAGAGAGATAGAGTTTCTCTGTAGGTTCTGCAGGGCATTCAGACCCCTCAACTTTTTACACATTTTGTTAGGTTACAGCCTTCTTCTAAAATAGTTTTGTTTATTCTCATCATCAATCTACACACACTACCACATAATAACAAAACAAAAACAGTTTTTTCTTTTGTTGTTGCTAATTTATAAAAAATAAAATGGAAATATCACAATTACGTAAGTATTCAGACTCTGTACTCAGTACTTTGTTGAAGCACCTTTGGCAGCGATTACAGCCTCGAGTCTTCTTGGGTATGACGCTACAAGCTTGGCACACCTGTATTTAGGAAGTTTCTCCAATTCTTCTCTGTAGATTCTCTCAAGCTCTGTCAGGTTGAATGGGGAGTGTCACTGCACAGCTATTTTCAGGTCTCTCCAGAGATGTTAGATCGGGTTCAAGTCCAGGTTCTGGCTGGGCCACTCAAGGATATTCAGAGACTTGTCCCGAAGCCATTTCTGCATTGTCTTGGCTGTGTGCTTAGGGTTGTTGTCCTGTGGAAGGTGAACCTTCTCCCCAGTCTTAGGTCCTGAGATCAGGTTTTCTTCAAGGATCTCTCTGTACTCTGAGAGTCTTTAGGTGCCTTTTTGGAAAACTCCAAGCAGGCTGCATGTGCCTTTCACTGAGGAGTGGCTTCCGTCTGGCCACTCTACCAAAAAGGCTTGATTGGTGGAGTGCTGCAGAGATGTTTGTCCTTCTGGAAGGATCTCCCTTCTCCACAGAGAAACTCTATAACTCTATCAGAGTGACCATCGGGTTCTTGGGGACCTTCAATGCTGCAGAAATGGTTTGGTACCCTTCCCCAGATCTGTGCCTCGACACAATCCTGTCTCGGAGCTTTACGGACAATTCCTCCAACCTCGTGGCTTGGTTTTTGCCCTGGCATGTACTGTCAACTGTGGGACCTTATATAGACAGGAGGTTTGTGCCTTTCCAAATCATGTCCAATGAATTGAATTGACCACAGATAGACTCCAATCAAGTTGTAGAAACATCTCAAGGATGATCAATGGAAACAGGATGCACCTGAGCTCAATTTCGAGTCTCATAGCAAAGCGTCTGAATATTTGTGTAAATATTTTTTTTTAAATACATTTGCAAACATTTCTATAAACTTGTTTTCTATTTGTCATTATGGGGTATTGTGTGTAGATTGATGAAGAAATACCTTAATTTAATCCATTTTAGAATAAGGCTGTAATGTAACAAAATGTGGAAAATGTCAAGGGGTCTGAATACTTTCCGAACACACTGTACATGCTGTTTGTGTGCCTGCATGTGTGTCTGAAAAGTAAAGCAAGGCGATGGGAAGGGAAAGGGGATTGCACAACTGAATGGAAAGTTGCACAACTGAATGGAAAATGTTTCTTCCACATTCCACAACCCCTCTGAATCAGAAAGGTGCAGGGGGCTGCCATAATCAACCCAACCCCTCTGAATCAGAAAGGTGCGGGGGGGGGCTGCCATAATCAACGTCCATGTCATCGGCACCCAGGGAGCAGTTGTTGGTGGTTAACTGCCTTTCTCAAGGGCTGAACAGCAGATTTGACCACTTTTCCGGCTCGTGGATTCGAAGCAGTGGACTTTCGGATACTGGCCCAATGCTCTTAACCAAAAGGCTATATGCCGCCCCGTGGGTGTGTGTCTGTGTGTGTCAGAGTAGCCCGTCCTCAGTCGAGGCAGTGTGTGTGTGTTATTTTAGGAGGCTGGGTTGCAGCAGGTGTCTCTGTACCTTGGCTGAGCCACCATGGATCTGGCAGGGACGGAGTGGGCCGGAACGTGTGTGTGTGTGTTCTCTGGCAGGGTATGTGTGGTTCTGAGGTTGGCCGAGGCGGAACGTGGGAAGGAAGAGGGACAAAGAGGGCCAGAAAGCCAAGAGAGGGAGGGGGGGCAGAGAGGGGAGAGGGGGAAGAGAGAGAGCGATAGCGTGAGAGAGAGAGCTATAGAGGGAGAGAGAGAGAGAGAGAGAGCGATAGAGCGATAGAGGGAGAGAGGGCGGAAGAGGGAGAGAGAGAGCGATAGAGGGAGAGAGAGAGCGATAGAGGGAGGGAGAGAGAGAGAGAGCGATAGAGGGAGGGAGAGAGAGCGATAGAGGGAGGGAGAGAGAGAGAGCGATAGAGGGAGAGAAAGCCTAGGAGACACAGATGGTCCCGTGAAGGGCTAGGACTTCCTGAGGTCGCGAGCTGCCTCTCAACTTCCTGGGGGCGTCATCTCTGCCAAGCCAATAAGAACCTTCCTCTCACCTTCTGACACCTTGTCGTTCTGGAAACACAGCTCATTCATCACCTAGTGTCACTGCATCCTGGTCATGACAAACAACTTTGTTGCATAATAACAACCTTGTCAGAATAGTAAGGACGACACAATTCACAAGTTTCCAAACAAAACTCTTTCCCTAACACTTTCTCAGTCTTGATCCTTCTCTCTGTTTCTCTCTTTCAATCTCGATGTCTCTCTATCTAAATGCTCCTTTACTACTGACGTATTTGGAAGGGTGTTCTGGTAGAAATCCCCTAGAGATAAGACAAGAGATATACATTAAAGCTAACCCCATCCTTCTGTAACATAGACCTGAAGATTATTTCTGGTGCAGTCGTACATAAGACTCGATGCCAAGCAGGCACCTGATTCTGAGACATAAATTGCAAACATACAGCTCACCCTGCCTTCGAAACTTTACATAACCCAGTCCTGAATAGAGACTGTGCTACATAAGACACTATGCCAAGCAGGCACCTGTGGACCTGTGAAATCATTGAGTGATTATTATTACATCATCTCCCCTGCATGATCTATGATCCTCTCCTTAATCCCCTCCCCTGTGTGTGTGTGTGTGTGTGTGTGTGTGTGTGTGTGTGTGTGTGTGTGTGTGTGTGTGTGTGTGTGTGTGTGTGTGTGTGTGTGTGTGTGTGTGTGTGTGTGTGTGTGTGTGTGTGTGTGTGTGTGTGTGTGTGTGTGTGTGTGTGTGTGTGTGTGTAAAACCATAATCTCCTACAACAGATGGCTCTTTCCCCTCCGTGCCAGCCCTGCACAATCTGGTGGGCACTGGTGGGCACACATAAAATGCCCCCATACGTAACAGAGCCAGGGACGGAGGCCAATTCCCATTCCCATGCCCTGTGCCACTCTGTGCTGACCGGATTTTCCCAGAAAATCCAGAGGCAAACACACACACACACACACACACACACACACACACACACACACACACACACACACACACACACACACACACACACACACACACACACACACACACACACACACACACACACACACACACACATACACCCCTAGTAGAGATGGATGACGCATGGTTGTCATGATTGTGTGGTGCGGTGGAAAGGCATGGCTCGGAAGCACGCATCTTTAGCTCCGCTGATTGCTTCTGTCCCCACGGGTTTGGCCAATTAGCACACATGCCCCAAATCGTACTTCCCTGATTCCTCTACAGACACGAAGAGAACAAAAGATGTAAAAAATAAAAAAACATTGCTGCCTAAAAATGTGCAAGAATGTTCTTCAGAAGAAATAATAGCCTTGATGTACGCTAAACAAACAGAAACTTATAAATCATTCTAGGAGAGTGTTTACATTCTGCCTATGTCAGACAATGAAATGGAGGCATTTGATTGGTTTATTGGGACTCGTATTATTCTTGCATGTTTACTCATGGGGAATAACACTTGATGTCTTTTTCATTGGGAGTAGCTGCTGTTCCCCTGTGTTGAAAAGCCATTTGTTGTGTTGTATTGACACTACGCAGATTGTGTTGGTTCCCTGCGCCTCCTTGGGCCTAGCAGCTCAACGTGTCCACAGCTATGAGTTACAGATTAATCACACTGCTTTAACGTCTCACTATTCCCTGCTGAGACGGCGATAAAGTTACACAGAGAGAGAGGGGAGAGAGTGAGAGACAGCAGGGGGAAGATGGAGGTAGGGAGCAAGAGAGGGAGAGGGGGGGGGGTTGAGAGAGAGAGAGAGAGAGAGAGAGAGAGAGAGAGAGAGAGAGAGAGAGAGAGAGAGAGAGAGAGAGAGAGAGAGAGAGACAGCAGGGGGAAGATGGAGGTAGGGAACAAGAGAGGGAGAGGGGGGGGGGGAGAGAGAGAGAGAGAGAGAGAGAGAGAGAGAGAGAGAGAGAGAGAGAGAGAGAGAGAGAGACAGCAGGGGGAAGAGGGAGGTAGAGAGAGAGAGAGAGAGAGAGAGAGAGAGAGAGAGAGAGAGAGAGAGACAGCAGGGGGAAGAGGGAGGTAGGGAGCAAGAGAGAGAGAGAGGGGGGGGGGATAGAGAGAGAGAGAGGATTGTAGAGAAAGGGCTGGTGCTGTGTTAAGCATCTTTCCACGCTCCTCAGCTATAGCGCCATGAGGGGGCCTGGCACACTTCTGGAACCCACCTACAACTAGCTACCGTACTAACCTAGCAGTTCTTCTTCCTCACCACGTCCTCCTCTTTCTCCTCTTCCCTCTTATCTTCTTCTTCTGTTCCCCCCTTCTCCTCCACCCCTCCTCTTCCATCTCTCAAGCTCATCACCTTCCTCCCCCTCACCTCTCCCTCCACCTCATCCTCTTCCTCCTCCACCACCTCACCTCCTCCTCCAGTTCACCTCCGAACTCTTCTTTCACTTCCTGACCTCTCCTTCCACCTCACCTCCTCCTCCGGTTCACCACCGAACTCTTCTTTCACTTCCTGACCTCTCCTTCCACCTCACCTCCTCCTCCGGTTCACCACCGAACTCTTCTTTCACTTCCTGACCTCTCCTTCCACCTCACCTCCTCCTCCAGTTCACCCTGAACTCTTCTTTCACTTCCTGACCTCTCCTTCCATCTCACCTCATCACTTCCTGACCTCTCCTTCCCCCTCACTTCCTCCTCCTCCAGTTCACCCCCGAACTCTTCTTTCACTTCCTGACCTCTCCTTCCACCTCACCTCCTCCTCCAGTTCACCCCGAACTCTTCTTTCACTTCCTGACCTCTCCTTCCACCTCACCTCACCTCCTCCTCCTCTCATCACGACTGAGCGGCACAACCCCCGCCAGGCGACTGCTCCTTTCGTGCCCACACACAGGCACACACAACTACCGCCTGGCGCGGCGTAGGCATCAATCCGTCAGCGAGCGTGTCACACAAATTTCAGTCAACCCTGTCTGCCTGAATTATCTCTGGGAGCAGCAAGGGCTTGTACTGCTACAACCCCCACAGTCCCCCTGGTAGAGTGCTCACACACTACAGCACAGGGCCCCCTGCTAGTCATAAGCGGACGCACACGATCACACTGTCACTCCAGCCTCTGGAGGGCATTTAGCGACTCCAGTCCTCACTCATCTCTCTTTTAGCGCCGCCCCAATAAAGAGACAAAAGAGGGATGGGATGCCTTCTGATGCTCAGGGGAGCGTGGACTAGAGAAGTATTGTGTGTGTGTGTGTGTGTGTGTGTGTGTGTGTGTGTGTGTGTGTGTGTGTGTGTGTGTGTGTGTGTGTGTGTGTGTGTGTGTGTGTGTGTGTGTGTGTGTGTGTGTGTGTGTGTGTGTGTGTGTGTGTGTGTGTGTTCCCAGTAAGAGCCCGTTCCAGACAGTAGTGGAGGAGTATATACAGGCATCATACAAAAGGATAACCTTAAGTTTGGCCCTAAGGAAGAAGTTATTTTTCAGAGGGATTCTAAAGAGCTTTGGTTAATACACAGAAAGTCTTGATTTTGAGACAACTTGGTCCAACCTTATATCCAGAACAGCTATTTTTTTGTCACACAGCTTTATTACGGTGCCTACTGTATATAGCTGTAAAAGGCTGTCTAGTGTCCAGAGCTCTTGACACACATATTTTTTGAACAAAACAAGGGGAAAAAGGACTCGAGAGAGAAAAAAGGACACAAGAGAGAACACTAGATGATGATGGTTTGATGGGCTGTTCATTGACCTGAGGGTTATTTTAAGTCATGACAGTAATCATCGTCCTCCCAATGCGCCATCTGGAATGCTGACAGCTGATTGGTCAGGTGACCCCACTCCGAGCCCCAGCGACCCAATGACTGACAAGGATACACCTGAGGGTGC